>NW_018479123.1:0-4086 GCF_002113885.1 Mizuhopecten yessoensis | reverse complement strand
TGTCATGTGGTAAATATAACATAACACAGTTGTCATGTGATAAATGTAACATAACACAGATGTCATGTGATAAAAATAACATAACGGAGAAGTCATGTGATAAATATAACATAACACAGAAGTCATTTGATAAATGTAACATAACACAGATGTCATGTGATAAATATAACATAACACTGATGTCATGTGGTAAAAATAACATAACACAGCTGTCATGTGGTAAATATAACATAACATAGTTGTCATGTGATAAATATAACATAACACTGATGTCATGTGGTAAAAATAAAATAACACAGCTGTCATGTGGTAAATTTAACATACATAACACAGATGTCATGTGGTAAATATAACATAACACAATTGTCATGTGATAAATACAACATAACAAAGATGTCATGTGATAAATGTAACATAACACAGATGTCATGTGATAAATATAACATAACACTGATGTCATGTGGTAAAAATAACATAACACAGCTGTCCATAACACAGATGTCATGTGATAAAAATAACATAACGGAGAAGTCATGTGATAAATATAACATAACACAGAAGTCATGTGATCATTTTAACATAACACAGTTGCCATGTGATAAATATAACATAACACAGCTGTCATGTGGTAACTATAACATAACATAGTTGTCATGTGTTCCTTTTAACATAACACAGTTGTCATGTGATAAATACAACATAACATAGTTGTCATGTGATAAATATAAAATAACACAGTTGTCATGTGGTAAATATAACATAACACAGTTGTCATGTGATAAATGTAACATAAGACAGATGTCATGTGATAAAAATAACATAACGGAGAAGTCATGTGATAAATATAACATAACACAGTTGTCATGTGATAAATGTAACATAAGACAGATGTCATGTGATAAAAATAACATAACGGAGAAGTCATGTGATAAATATAACATAACACTGATGTCATGTGAGTTGTCATGTGATCATTTTAACATAACACAGTTGCCATGTGATAAATATAACATAACACAGTTGTCATATAACACAGATGTCATGTGATAAAAATAACATAACGGAGAAGTCATGTGATAAATATAACATAACACTGATGTCATGTGGTAAAAATAACATAACACAGCTGTCCATAACACAGATGTCATGTGATAAATACAACATAACACAGATGTCATGTGATAAATACAACATAACATAGATGTCATGTGGTAAATATAACATAACACAATTGTCATGTGATAAATACAACATAACATAGATGTCATGTGGTAAATATAACATAACACAGTAGTCATTTGATCATTTTAACATAACACAGTTGTCATGTGATAAATGTAACATAACACTGATGTCATGTGGTAAAAATAACATAACACACCTGTCATGTGGTAAATATAACATAACACAGTAGTCATTTGATCATTTTAACATAACACAGTTGCCATGTGATAAATATAACATAACACAGAAGTCATGTGATCATTTTAACATGACATAGTTGTCATGTGATAAATATAAAATAACACAGTTGTCATGTGGTAAATATAACATAACACAGTAGTCATTTGATCATTTTAACATAACACAGTTGCCATGTGATAAATATAACATAACACAGAAGTCATGTGATCATTTTAACATAACACAGTTGTCATGTGATAAATGTAACATAAGACAGATGTCATGTGATAAAAATAACATAACGGAGAAGTCATGTGATAAATATAACATAACACTGATGTCATGTGGTAAAAATAACATAACACAGCTGTCCATAACACAGATGTCATGTGATAAATGTAACATAACACTGATGTCATGTGGTAAAAATAACATAACACAGCTGTCCATAACACAGATGTCATGTGATAAATGTAACATAACACTGATGTCATGTGGTAAAAATAACATAACACAGCTGTCCATAACACAGATGTCATGTGATAAAAATAACATAACGGAGAAGTCATGTGATAAATATAACATAACACTGATGTCATGTGGTAAAAATAACATAACGCAGCTGTCATGTGGTAAATATAACATAACACAGAAGTCATGTGATCATTTTAACATAACATAGTTGTCATGTGATAAATACAACATAACAAAGATGTCATGTGATAAATGTAACATAACACTGATGTCATGTGGTAAAAATAAAATAACACAGCTGTCATGTGGTAAATTTAACATAACACAGTTGTCATGTGATAAATGTAACATAACACTGATGTCATGTGGTAAAAATAACATAACACAGCTGTCATGTGGTAAATTTAACATACATAACACAGATGTCATGTGGTAAATATAACATAACACAGAAGTCATGTGATCATTTTAACATAACACAGTTGTCATGTGATAAATGTAACATAACACTGATGTCATGTGGTAAAAATAACATAACACAGCTGTCCATAACACAGATGTCATGTGATAAATGTAACATAACACTGATGTCATGTGGTAAAAATAACATAACGCAGCTGTCATGTGGTAAATATAACATAACACAGTAGTCATTTGATCATTTTAACATAACACAGTTGTCATGTGATAAATGTAACATAACACTGATGTCATGTGGTAAAAATAACATAACACAGCTGTCCATAACACAGATGTCATGTGATAAATACAACATAACAAAGATGTCATGTGATAAATGTAACATAACACTGATGTCATGTGGTAAAAATAAAATAACACAGCTGTCATGTGGTAAATTTAACATAACACAGTTATGTGATCATTTTAACATAACACAGTTGCCATGTGATAAATATAACATAACACAGATATCCCGTGGTAAATATAACATAACACAGCTGTCATGTGGTAACTATAACATAACATAGTTGTCATGTGTTCCTTTTAACATAACACAGTTGTCATGTGATAAATGTAACATAAGACAGATGTCATGTGATAAAAATAACATAACGGAGAAGTCATGTGATAAATATAACATAACACTGATGTCATGTGGTAAAAATAAAATAACACAGCTGTCATGTGGTAAATTTAACATAACACAGTTGTCATGTGATAAATGTAACATAAGACAGATGTCATGTGATAAAAATAACATAACGGAGAAGTCATGTGATAAATATAACATAACACTGATGTCATGTGGTAAAAATAAAATAACACAGCTGTCATGTGGTAAATTTAACATAACACAGTTGTCATGTGATAAATGTAACATAAGACAGATGTCATGTGATAAAAATAACATAACGGAGAAGTCATGTGATAAATATAACATAACACAGAAGTCATTTGATAAATGTAACATAACACAGATGTCATGTGATAAATATAACATAACACTGATGTCATGTGGTAAAAATAAAATAACACAGCTGTCATGTGGTAAATATAACTTAACACAGTTGTCATGTGATCATTTTAACATAGTTGTCATGTGATCATTTTAACAGAACATAGTTGTCATGTGATCATTTTAACATAACATAGTTGTCATGTCATGTGATAAATACAACATAACATAGTTGTCATGTGATAAATACAACATAACACAGATGTCATGTGATAAATGTAACATAACACAGATGTCATGTGATAAATACAACATAACATAGTTGTCATGTGANTATAACATAACACAGTTGTCATGTGGTAAATATAACATAACACAGCTGTCATGTGGTAAATATAACATAACATAGTTGTCATGTGATAAATGTAACATAACACAGATGTCATGTGATAAATACAACATAACATAGTTGTCATGTGATAAATATAACATAACATAGTTGTCATGTGATAAATGTAACATAACACAATTGTCATGTGGTAAATATAACATAACACAATTGTCATGTGATAAATGTAACATAACACAGATGTCATGTGATCCTTTTAACATAACACAGTTGTCAGGTGATAAATATAACATAACTCAGATGTCACGTGGTAAAAATAACATAACACAGCTGTCATGTGGTAAATTTAACATAACACAGTTGTCATGTGATAAATGTAACATAACACTGATGTCATGTGGTAAAAATAACATAACACAGCTGTCATGTGGTAAATTTAACA
>NW_018479122.1:813-4085 GCF_002113885.1 Mizuhopecten yessoensis | reverse complement strand
TACAATACTACAGCAATATACCATGTACATCGGGTACTGTACAATTCTACAGCAATATACCATGAACATCAGGTACTGCATTATACTACAGCAATATACCACGAACATCGGGTACTGTATAATACTACAGCAATATACCATGTACAAATACTACAGCAATACACCATGTACATCGGGTACTGTATAATACTACATCAATATACCATGTACATCGGGTGCTGTATAATACAACAGCAATATACCATGTACATCGGGTACTGTACAATACTACAGCAATAGACCATGTACATCGGGTACTGTACAATTCTACAGGAATATACCATGTACATTGGGTACTGTATAATACTACAGCAATATACCATGAACATCGGGTACTGTATAATACTACAGCAACATACCATGTACATCGGGTACTGTATTATACTACAGCCATACACCATTTACAACGGGTACTGTATAATACTACAGCAATGTTCCATGTACATCGGGTACTGTATAATACTACAAAAATATACCATGTACATCGTGTACTGTATAATACTACAGCAATATACCATGTACATTCGGTACTGTATAATACTACAGCAATATACCATGAACATCGGGTACTGTATTATACTACAGCCATACACCATGTACAACGGGTACTGTATAATACTACAGCAATGTTCCATGTACATCGGGTACTGTATAATACTACAAAAATATACCATGTACATCGTGTACTGTATAATACTACAGCAATATACCATGAACATCGGGTACTGTATTATACTACAGCCATACACCATGTACAACGGGTACTGTATAATACTACAGCAATGTACCATGTTCATCGGGTACTGTATAATACAACAGCAATATACCAGGTACATTGGGTACTGTATAATACAACAGCAATATACCAGGTACATTGGGTACTGTATAATACAACAGCAATATACCAGGTACATTGGGTACTGTATAATACAACAGCAATATACCAGGTACATCGGGTACTGTATAATACTACAGCATTATACCATGTACATTGGGTACTGTATAATACTACAGCAATATACCATGTACATCGTGTACTGTATAATACAACAGCAATACACCATGTACATCGGGTACTGTATAATACTACAAAAATATACCATGTACATCGTGTACTGTATAATACTACAGCAATACACCATGAACCTCGGGTACTGTATAATACAACAGCAATATACCAGGTACATCGGGTACTGTATAATACTACAGCAACATACCATGTACATCGGGTACTGTATTATACTACAGCCATACACCATTTACAACGGGTACTGTATAATACTACAGCAATGTACCATGTTCATCGGGTACTGTATAATACAACAGCAATATACCAGGTACATTGGGTACTGTATAATACAACAGCAATATACCAGGTACATTGGGTACTGTATAATACAACAGCAATATACCAGGTACATTGGGTACTGTATAATACAACAGCAATATACCAGGTACATTGGGTACTGTATAATACAACAGCAATATACCATGTACATCGGCTACTGTATAATACTACTGTACAATACTACAGCAATATACCATGAACATCGGGTACTGTATTATACTACAGCCATACACCATTTACAACGGGTACTGTATAATACTACAGCAATGTTCCATGTACATCGGGTACTGTATAATACTACATCAATATACCATGTACATCGGGTGCTGTATAATACAACAGCAATATACCATGTACATCGGCTACTGTATAATACTACTGTACAATACTACAGCAATATACCATGAACATCGGGTACTGTATTATACTACAGCCATACACCATTTACAACGGGTACTGTATAATACTACAGCAATGTTCCATGTACATCGGGTACTGTATAATACTACAAAAATATACCATGTACATCGTGTACTGTATAATACTACAGCAATATACCACGAACATCGGGTACTGTATAATACTACAGCAACATACCATGTACATCGGGTACTGTATTATACTACAGCCATACACCATTTACAACGGGTACTGTATAATACTACAGCAATGTACCAGGTACTGTACAATTCTACAGCAATATACCATCAACATCAGGTACTGCATTATACTACAGCAATATACCACGAACATCCGGTACTGTATAATACTACAGCAATATACCATGAACATCGGGTACTGTATTATACTACAGCCATACACCATTTACAACGGGTACTGTATAATACTACAGCAATGTACCATGTTCATCGGGTACTGTATAATACAACAGCAATATACCATGTTCATCGGGCACTGTATAATACAACAGCAATATACCATGTACATCGTGTACTGTATAATACAACAGCAATACACCATGTACATCGGGTACTGTATAATACTACAAAAATATACCATGTACATCGTGTACTGTATAATACTACAGCAATATACCATGTACATTCGGTACTGTATAATACTACAGCAATATACCATGAACATCGGGTACTGTATTATACTACAGCCATACACCATTTACAACGGGTACTGTATAATACTACAGCAATGTTCCATGTACATCGGGTACTGTATAATACTACATCAATATACCATGTACATCGGGTGCTGTATAATACAACAGCAATATACCATGTTCATCGGGCACTGTATAATACAACAGCAATATACCATGTTCATCGGGCACTGTATAATACAACAGCAATATACCATGTACATCGGCTACTGTATAATACTACTGTACAATACTACAGCAATATACCATGAACATCGGGTAATGTATAATACTACAGCAATGTACCATGTACATCGGGTACTGTATAATACTACAGCAATATACCACGAACATCGGGTACTGTATAATACTACATCAATATACCATGTACATCGGGTGCTGTATAATACAACAGCAATATACCATGTTCATCGGGTACTGTACAATACTATAGCAATATACCACGTACAACGGGGACTGTACAATACTACAGCAATATACCATGAACACCGGGTACTGTATTATACTACAGCCATATACCACGAACATCGGGGACTGTACAATACTACAGCAATATACCATGTACATCGTGTACTGTATAATACAACAGCAATACACCATGTACATCGGGTACTGTATAATACTACAGCAACATACCATGTACATCGGGTACTGTATTATACTACAGCCATACACCATGTACAACGGGTACTGTATAATACTACAGCAATGTACCATGTACATCGGGTACTGTATAATACTACAGCAATA
>NW_018479122.1:0-287 GCF_002113885.1 Mizuhopecten yessoensis | reverse complement strand
TCGGGTACTGTATAATACAACAGCAATATACCATGTTCATCGGGTACTGTATAATACAACAGCAATATACCATGTTCATCGGGTACTATATAATACAACAGCAACATACCATGAACCTCGGGTACTGTATAATACTACAGCAACATACCATGTACATCGGGTACTGTATAATACTTCAGCAACATACCATGAACCTCGGGTACTGTATAATACAACAGCAATATACCATGTTCATCGGCTAATGTATAATACAACAGCAATATACCATGTTCATCGGGTACTGTATA
>NW_018479121.1:3173-4074 GCF_002113885.1 Mizuhopecten yessoensis | reverse complement strand
GAACAGTAATATAGTATTGGTGATATAGTAGTGTAGGTAGTTCAGGAGAGAGAACAGTGATATAGTATTAGTGATATAGTAGTGTAGCTAGTTCAGTAGAGAGAACAGTAATAAAGTATTAGTGATATAGTAGTGTTGGTAGTTCAGTAGAGAGAACAGTAATACAGTAGTGATATAGTAGTGTAGGTAGTTCAGTAGAGAGAACAGTAATATAGTATTAGTGATATAGTAGTGTAGGTGGTTCAGTAGAGAGAACAGTAATACAGTAGTGATATAGTAGCGTAGGTAGTTCAGTAGAGATGACAGTAATACAGTATAAGTGATATAGTAGTGTAGGTAGTTCAGTAGAGGTGACAGTAATATAGTATTGGTGATATAGTAGTGTAGGTAGTTCAGTAGAGAGAACAGTAATACAGTAGTGATATAGTAGTGTAGTAGTGATATAGTAGCATAGGTAGTTCAGTAGAGGTGACAGTAATACAGTATTAGTGATATAGTAGCATAGGTAGTTCAGTAGAGATGACAGTAATACAGTATAAGTGATATAGTAGTGTAGGTAGTTCAGTAGAGGTGTCAGTAATACAGTATTAGTAATATAGAAGTGTGGGTAGTTCAGTAGAGATGACAGTAATACAGTAGTAATATAGTAGTGAAGGTAGTTCAGTAGAAGTATATAGTAGTGTAGGGAGTTCAGTAGAGAAAACAGTAATATAGTATTAGTGATATAGTAGTGCAGGTAGTTCAGTAGAAGTGACAGTAATACAGTAGTGATATAGTAGTGAAGGTAGTTCAGTAGAGAGAACAGTAATACAGTAATAGTGATATAGTAGTGTAGGTAATTCAGTAGAGATGACAGTAATACAGTATTAGTGATATAGTAGTGTAGGTAATTCAGTAGAGA
>NW_018479121.1:0-489 GCF_002113885.1 Mizuhopecten yessoensis | reverse complement strand
GTAATACAGTATTAGTGATATAGTGGTGTAGGTAGTTCAGTAGAGAGAACTGTAATACAGTATTAGTGATATAGTAATGTAGGTAGTTCAGTAGAGAGAACTGTAATACAGTATTGGTGATATAGTAGTGTAGGTAGTTCAGTAGAGAGAACAGTAATACAGTATTAGTGATATAGTAGTGTAGGTAGTTCAGTGGAGGTGACAGTAATACAGTATTAGTGATATAGTGGTGTAGGTAGTTCAGTAGAGAGAACTGTAATACAGTATTAGTGATATAGTAATGTAGGTAGTTCAGTAGAGAGAACTGTAATACAGTATTGGTGATATAGTAGTGAAGGTAGTTCAGTAGAGAGAACAATAATATAGTATTAGTGATATAGTAGTGTAGGTAGTTCAGTAGAGAGAACAGCAATATAGTATTAGAGATATAGTAGTGTAGGTAGCTAGTTCAGTAGAGAGAACAGTAATATAGTATTAGTGATATAGTAG
>NW_018479120.1:3712-4073 GCF_002113885.1 Mizuhopecten yessoensis | reverse complement strand
CTCTCACATCATCATCATCATCATCACCATCCTCTTCATCATCATGATCATCATCATCAGCATCATTAACATCTGACATTAACAACAACATGTAGTCCGTAATGGTGCAAATGTCAATAATACATAAATAGACATTTATATAAATTATATTGATGTGCATGTTTACGTCACTCGTGCCTTATTTGCCTCAAAAATGTATCTAGCAAGTTTACGAATAACGCTGATATTATCAGCACTTAGTAACTGTACAAGTTTAAACATTGAAGGATTTCGCCAGTAATATGGTTTTATGTATTTTACTCTCAGAATATGAAAATTGTTACATATTAAAATAAAATGATATTCGTCTTCAATATCTGAA
>NW_018479120.1:0-1434 GCF_002113885.1 Mizuhopecten yessoensis | reverse complement strand
CTCATCACCACCTCCTAAATTACAGTGTATTTCAATGTGCAATGGAGCATGGTCGGAAAATTCAACAAATTCGCAAACCATGAATTTTTTAACAACAGAAAACATACTAAATGGCATTAATACATAATCAATAACACTCATTCCATTTGCACCACAGAAAGTAAAATCACTAGATAGATTGGCTAGGTCTCTACCATTTAAAATTCTTAGACCCGAGGATTTACATAGGTTTAATAATCTTGTACCAAATTCGTTGACTCCTGGATCAGGGTTTGTTCTGATCGGCAGAAGCCTTTCTTCATCAGTGTCACTTAAGTAGTTAAAAATGGATTCAATATGAGACTGTATACCGCCATATAAATTGTCGAATGAAATAAAATCATCTGTATTACGGGTACGACTGTTTAAATCACCTATAACCATTACATTTCTGGATTCAGAATATTCACTTATAACGTTTTCTAGAATTGAAAAAATATCACAATCATATTGTTCATAAAAACGAGATGAACTAGGTGGAATATATGTAAATAACAGTATTAGGTTGTCAGTACAACTGGTCAAATCCTGGTCAAGAGTAACCGGTATAATTGTATCAAACAAAACATTACCTACATTTACAAATCTAAAAATAGTATTACGTATTAGTAACACCAATCCACCACCTTGTGTACAGCGTGTTAATTTCACTAATGTGTCGGCCATTCCAGTTCCATTCCCACGCTATACTGTCGGTTGTTACAGCTCTCTCCCACACTTATGTGTCGGCCATTACAGTTCAATCCCCACACTATACTACATGTCGGTTGTGACAACTGACTCCAACACTAATGTGCCGGCCATTTCAGTTCCATCCCTACAATATACAACATGTCGGTTGTTACAGCTCACTCCCTCACTAATGTGTCGGCCATTACAGTTCCACCCCCACACTATACTACATGTCGGTTGTTACAACTGACTCCAACACTAATGTGCCGGCCATTCCAGTTCCATCCCTACAATATACTACATGTCGGTTGTTACAGCTCACTCCCACACTAATGTGTCGGCCATTACAGTTCCATTCCCACGCTATACTGTCGGTTGTTACAGCTCTCTCCCACACTTATGTGTCGCCCATTACAGTTCCATCTCCACACTATACTACATGTCGGTTGTTACAGCTCACTCCAACACTAATGTGACGGCCATTACAGTTCCATTCCCACGCTATACTGTCGGTTGTAACCACTCTCTCCTACACTAATGTGTCGGCTGTTACAATTCCCTCCCCACATTAATGTGTCGGCCATTCCAGTTCCATCCCCACACTATACTACATGTCGGTTGTTACAGCTCACTCCCACACTAATGTGTCGGCCTTACAGTTCCATTCCAACGCTATACTGTCGGTTGTTACAGCTCTCTCCCACACTAATGTGTCGGCCATTA
>NW_018479119.1:0-4071 GCF_002113885.1 Mizuhopecten yessoensis | reverse complement strand
ACGTTTATTTTCGTTTTGAGAACCTCCTTCGTTGTTATTCTCAACGAGAATTTTCGAGTCGAGAAATTGGCAAGGTTATCTTAGATTTAATTTACTGGCGAAGTAGTCTAGAGACTAACTGTGATTGAGAATCTGTACGGGTCTTACATGTACCTTGTAAGAAAACTAGAAGAATATATTATAGGTAGATAGACGTAGAAAGACCACCACTTCAACGCACAAAATCAAAGACTTAACTAAAATGCAATATGGAATGACAGCAAAATTCTAGGTGATACAAAAACCAAAAGAAAAACAGCAAGAACCTGATATGTGCAAGAAGGCAAAACTAGCATTGTTTATGCTAAAAAACCCACTTGTTTATTTGAAATTACACAAAACATTAAAGGAATAGAAACGAAAAATATTATGCCGCAATATGCTACGTATTTTGGCCATCGAACCTTGAACTACTGGGCGAGGTATTTTAGAACGTTTACATGAGATACTGGTTGAAATATTTCTGTCAGAAAATTATGTTAAGAGTTTGATAAACACATTTCTCCCTTTGCTGTATTTGTTGGTATGTTTCGGAACACATTCAACATGGATGTTTACATTTTTGCCTTGTAGTACAATCCACTAACGAGCCCTAAAAGGGCGAAAATGGTCACGTGGTGCTGTAAATATTTACGATGTTTGGCATTCTGAATCAACTCACTAATTGCATTAATTAATGAAATGGTTCAATGTTGGTTTTCACGAGTGAATCCTGTTCACAACAAGAAACAAACATTTTAACGTTGAAACAAACATCTCGACCTTTGTGTCGACCTTAGTGTCGACGTTGGTTTTCGGAAACGTTTTATTAATTGTATTATAATGAGCTACCAATGATATAAAAGGGTATATATAATTGAAAGAATATCACATCAAAGAGTTAAATCATCTATCCTTGTGTGATAGATTTGTTATCATCATTGTGTGTGACATGTCTCATTTTCTTTTTAAATAAAACCATATCTCAAACAAAAGTTTAGTTAGATATGCGAATAGCGTCCTTCAGTTAGCGGAATGGTACCTTAAAGATAACTCCCGAGGTTTCCCTTCAACTGAGGTCTGGCCTCAATATTACAAACACTTCGAGTCAACAACAAGTTCGAGCTTCGTATCCAATTGAAGAACATAACGTCACAGAAGACTTTTTGTTCAACTGGAGCTTGCCACGAATTCCAGAATGGTCGCCACTTATGACCATGCAGTGGGGTTGAATTCGTGAGATATTTTGCTCTGTTCATCGATGATTATGCATGTTTACATCAAGGATTACATAGTAAAGCTAACAAGTTCTATATTCATGTACAAAGCTGTCAATACTTTCTTAATGCGTGAAAGTTAATGTAGGTAAATGTGGGTGAATTTGGTGATCTCTTTTCTCAATGCAGGTGCTGAGTTAATACGTGGCCTTGGGTTACAACAGAAGGGTGACATGTTGTGAGCTGCTTTATTACATCAAAAGTCTGCACTCGTTAATGTTTTATATTATTAAGACATTAATTTAAAATGAATTCAGATAGAATATTTCGATGCATTTTGTACCGTAGGTACCTAAATAAATGCAATACTTAGCATCATTTATATTACTTAGACATAAAGCGATGTATTAAATGAAAATTAAAATAGTATTTGTGTGGGATATTGAGTGAATTACTGGCGATCATCAGTAAATAATGACAGCGATTTTTTAAGATTTCAAGAATGATATTGGTTTTTTGAACGACTGATTTGTAATCTATGGCCGCACTCCTGTCTGAGCTGGTATTGCGTATGTTCCCTGGAATTACTAATATTCTAGTTATGTGGGCTGCTCCAGACCAGATATGTGTATATGTATACATTGTGTGTGATGTTTTCTTGTCTAATCCCAACAATGCTCTATACAGAATTATCTTAATTATTTCCTCCAGTTTATGTCGTTCTTACACCAGAGTGTAGTTAAGCAAGCTATACCTCAGCTTCGTTATTACACATGTTATCATCGACCAATGGTAAGATCAGTCAAGCCTAAACTACATGTAGTATCCATAAAAACAATGTTCGCATGCATGACGTCACAATTCCATTTAATTCGATATTAAGACATGCATACGGATCGTGTTGTCAACAGTTTAATACACCTATCAGTCATGATCAAGATTCAATTATATGTCTGGACAAAAAATGATCAAAACATAAAAAACACATCAATAAAAAGAACTTGCAAATCAAGCATAACCGTCAGTACATATCTTTATAACATAACAATTTTTATATGATAATTTTCTTCCTTGTATTTCAATTTTTGTGAGATGTTGTATTTTGATTTCAAGACTAAGTTTTGTCGACTAACAGGGGCCTTTTAACATTTAAAAATGTAAAGTGTATCTGTCGCTTTATGTTGATTTAATTGCATTCCTTCCCTAACATATAATACATTTAGATATCTAATATCAAAAAGTTGTAGGTGTTTAGTATAATGTACGTTAGAAAAGCCTATGGTAGTGATTTCCAAAAATGGGTCGACATATTTGTGATTTGACGGACTTTGTCACTGGTGAATTTATTTGGGCAGGAAGGCAGGTCTGCATAAATTTAAAAACTCATATGTCACAAGACGCCGTAAATTGATGTATAATACAATGTACGTATAATTTACTTCAACGTATCCCAATGTACAAATGTAATTGTCATTTCCATTGTACCAATTTCACGAAAACGAAAACTCAGCGGCTGCTTTGATGTCTGTTGAAGCACATTGATAAACTTTATCTCTGTTTAAAATATCAAAGTGATAAAACATGGAATATTTGTATTGTGATAATCTTAAGAGATGAACTATTTCTTGTTTTGTTTTGAAATCATTTGTGGCCGATGTTTTGTGTAGCTACTCGAATCTTCAAACGACGAAGACTTGTATTAAATATCATTGACAGAAGGAATGTGATGATAATTGATATTAAATGCAAAAGTAATTATTGTATATAAAAGAAATATCTTTTTCTGTTTCTGTCAAGTGATGAGGTAAAAATGCAAGCTTACCACACTATAATGTTATGCCTTCGCCAAGTATTCAATTACTAAAAATGAAGTTATAACTCGACGTAAATAGAAAAATATTTCCTTAAGATTTATTTTATTACTCATCGATATGACATTGAACCTGTACATACCCTTGTAAAAAGCATACAGCAAAATAAACATAGGAATGCCCACCCATTGTGGTTCACTTAACACATCACTTGGTCATTTACGGTAAGGTTGCTAGGAACGACCCGGCATTGTAACCGAGTGTAGTTTACAATCACTGGGGAGGGAAATGTGCACCTGTGTTACAGCTTTATAGGACTTATATATCCATGTAAATTGTTCACACAATCTAATTTTTCTTGCCTTTTTGATGTTTTGTCCTCCATTGCTGTCGTCAATTTATCCTCCATGGGTTTTATTTAATAGATAGGTCTGCCTTGCCCTATAATAGGGTCCCTTGGTGTAAACAGGACTCCATTGACCACCACACAGCACGGTATCACCAGTTTTATATGTCGCTTTCAAGGCATTAAGTTTCTGTAACACATAAAAATGTCACAATAAAAATGTAACAAAAAGTTTGTAATATTTTCTCGTTGGCTATTACAGATTTATTACGTTAACAGTTGTCGCAAATAGCGAGAGATTTCATAGGGCTGAATTGTGAATGCTTCTGAATATTTTAATTGTTCATTGTAGTGAAGTTAGTCTTCATATAAGAGGATGTCAATAAATAATATTTACCTCTTATTTAGAGCCGTTGCTGCAATGTTATTCAGAATGCAGATAAAACAACAACAATAAAATATTAGACCGTCTCACAACAATAAGGCATGTATCTCTTGTGTTGTCAAAGTTACTCAAAAAGTCTAGTAAACCTGATGTGAAGTTTAAACAGCTCATATGTAGTTAAATTCTCAATGTGTCACATAAACATCTCATGTGTAGTATAATTATCAATGTGAAAGATAAACATCTATATGTAGTATAATTATCAATGTGTCAGATACACATTTCATGTGTAGT
>NW_018479118.1:3087-4071 GCF_002113885.1 Mizuhopecten yessoensis | reverse complement strand
GACTTAACCTGTCAGCAGTCTTCACAGATTTGTTCACAAAGACAGCCAAGAACGGCCTGCAGATAGCTGTTGGAAATGGGCTCATAGACGATGACTTCGGTTTAACAGCAGATCATTTCAAGATAATAGGTGAAAATCCCATTTATTATACGTCAAAGCCAACTCTTGATACCAGCTGGATGCTCGTGGGAGAGCTAGATCGAAAGTTAGACGAAGTATTGCAACAGCATTTCATCTGTGTGGAGCAGTCTTTATGTTTCCGAAAGAATGTGAACAAGTTGTGCAGATCTGATCAAAATATATTTTCGGTGAGGCAGTGTCAAGCTATACTGGCGGTCAAACTCAATAAGGAGTTTGATGATTGCTATCGTTCTTATGCATTCTCTATGGAAAGATATGTGCTCATGAAGAATTCGAGATGTTTTATCTCATCGGCGACAGGGTTTTGACCACTAATGCACTCACCATTTTAAACTGATGTTATATAATTTTCTGCAGTATTCCTCTAATTCATTTGAATTATCTGAGTGTATATTTAACTCGAATTTAAACAAATTACAACGATGTTTTGTTCAAATCCTTCAATTGCACAAAGCGACCTGGCACGCGTAACATAACTAAAAATACACATAAAAAGGCATCACAATATATATGGATTAATAAAGGGAACTAACAGATCGATAGACATCGTTAATTGGTTATCTTAAAGGAAAGCACAAATTATCACCTTCGTTGCCATGACGGTCCAGTGGAAATCAAGTCCCGGCAATTATTCATTTTGTAAAACGACCAGGTTTAAAAATTCAGCTATAATGAATGTGACGTATCCCTGTGCAATCGCATAATAGATGAACTGTCAGATAAAAAATCAACAAGCGTGCGGTGCCTTTCATTGCGCATACTCAAGGCATTATGAAATTAACACATTGGTAATGTGTCTATCAGTTTAGGCATAGGCACTTGACGCTTTGATATGTCAGATTT
>NW_018479118.1:0-632 GCF_002113885.1 Mizuhopecten yessoensis | reverse complement strand
ATATATATATATATATATATATATCAGTGTTTTTTAATGGTCTGCATGGCCACTTGTTCATATTTTGCCTAGTTTTTTTCTTGATTTCGAGNCACTTTGGTATTATCTTGTTCTTTTTATTACCATACCAATGTCAATAATTTCCCATTTTCTTTTTGCAGGCATAGTCACCATGACACCAACACAACTTAAATGGAGAAACGTCGTGCTGCTGTGCGTTGCCATAGTTGGCCTGGTGTTGCTATACTTAATGAGTTTGCCGCTAGGTTGTGGCTGGCGACGATTCCATAGAATAATGTACCCCACCGAAAATGTTCCAGTTTTTGTTACCGGGGGAGACTTCAAAACATACGAGATATCAAAACTCTTTCTACAAGACCTGTATAGGGTTCAAAACAAGAGATATTTGGGCCTGCAGGTCGTATATATTGACATGGGACTTACCTCGGATCAGCTCCTTGATCTAGATGAAATTTGTAGTCCCTGTGAATGTGTAGTGAAACCTATTCCTGAATTAACTCATGTCTTAAAGTCGACTGATGTGGAACCTGGTTTTACAGAAACCATGATTACAAAAAAATTATATAAACGAATATCCTTTTTTTATGTGGATAGACAGTTCGACTAGACTT
>NW_018479117.1:0-4065 GCF_002113885.1 Mizuhopecten yessoensis | reverse complement strand
AGCTTACAACACAACCATAAACACAAATTGTGCATAATAATTTTGAGCAACAGACCCAAACAACATTGAACGTGAGCAAAACTCCCAAGAACAAATTCTAAGCATTCATGATAAAACTTGATTTAACTAAAAAAGCTGTTTTCACAGATACCCCCACTCTCCACATATGAAGCCGATTCATGAAACAGTGGCTGAGATATGCTGTAGAAAACATTGTTTTTGTACTTTAAGTGAAGGTCAAAGGTAAAATTTAGGTCACACTTACCTCATTAAAAGGTGACACATATAAAAGTTTGATGCCATTCATGAAACAGCTGCTGTGATATGCTCTGTAAATCATTATTTTAGCACTTGAGGTCAAGGTCAAAGGTCAAAATGAGGTAACAGTGATATTGTTTTAGAATGGGAGAAACTGCATTTCCCGTATGTACCAATCATTATATACAAAGTTTGATGCCTACATGAAACACTAGCGGCTGAGAAACTCTCCGAAAAACCATGATTTAAGTACTTTAGGCCAAGGCCAAAGGTTATATATAGGTAACAGTGACCTTGTTTTAGGATTTTTACAAACTGCCTCCCTTTGATTTACCTTTAGAAAAAGTGGACAGGAGGAAGAAACCAATACTACTTCTGTCCAAGTGGGAATATAAAAACCCACTGTTAAGTTACTGAAAAACAGTGTGTGAAAGGAGATTGCATATGTAAAGACGATGAATTCTTAGGGCTTATTTCGTAGAACAGATGGTAAAACATGAACTCTTACAGCTGATCAACAGTAAATTAACCGTTACTCCTACACCTACTACTGTGGGGTATGGCCTGCATAGTCGGGAGGCAGTTATAGTATAAACTGGGTGTCGATTAGGAGTTGAAACAGGTGTAGGCTGATCATGATTTGTGAGTTGATGCAGATTTTAAGATTATGCTGTGTGATTTTACGTAGAATTAAAATATCATTATTTGTGAGTTACAGTAAAATTACAGATCCCTTTGAGTTGAAGCAGAGGTATATACAGATCATGATTTGTATGTTGAAATAGAATCAATTTTAATGATTTGTGAATTTTTAAATGAGGTAAAATTAAAGATCATGATTTTTGAGTTGATGCAGGCATACAGATCATGTCTTGTGAATTGAATTAGAATCAAAGTTGATGCATGTATACACAGATTATATTAAAAGGGATTTCTGATGTAAACTCTATTTTGACAGAGGAAGGACTTGCATTAACTTTCAATACGATCTCAAAGTCTATAAAAATGTATGACATTATACACTGTACAGGTAGCCCTGCATCAGGTCTTGTTTCTAATCACGAGTTCCCAGTTATATCTCAGTATCTCATTTTCTGTATCATATCAGTCATCAAATACAACACAATAAATGAAGATTGGCAGCACATCCTAGACAAATATGTATTTGAAGGTTTATTTTGGGAGGCTGACGTATAGGTAAATCTTTTGTATGGAGTGTAGTCGCTGCACCTTCGTCAGATGCTGTGTATATAGACACTGTATACAAAAGGTGATTCGGGAGGCTGATATATTGGTGAAATCCATGATGAAAAGGTGGGGTATTATGTATATTGGTTGCACCTTGTACTATATATATAAGGTGGTGAGAGTTGGTGAGTGGTGGAGAACCAGAGGTACTGCCAGTGTACAAGGTGATGCTGCGGTTTTTACACACTTCCTGTTTCTGGCAAATTGCTTTAAATTCTCAAGGTGTTGTGTCAGACAGTTGGTGGCTTAAGGGTGTATCCAACACCATGGGGAGTCTCCTTACCAAGGTAGGTGGCTAAGGTCATTGAGGTCAAAGGCCAGTGGACAGCCAGAAGCTAGTGTATATATCATGATAGAGCCATGTGTTTCAACAAGTGGCCTGGACAGTTAGGTTTTACTGGTTAACACATGATCAGCTTGATAGAACTTTATAGTGGATTACTCATCTCCTGTGATTTTGTCCGATTAGAAATATGATGTTTCATTTTTTTCAAAAGCAATAATATATGGTACAATGTACATTGCACTGACTAAATTTTTATAGCGAAATTACTTATTGATGATTGATAATGTTTCAGATGATTTGAAAACGCTGTAAAATAACTAGACTTGTCGAGGAAATATCGTGATGAGTGAATTATGATGGCTAAATGCTATCCCTAACTGGTCTGGTAATGTTTGTTCAGGCCCTATAATAATTTGTTTGCTAAAATAATCTTCAAATATGTTATTGGGTGTATATCATGACACCACAGTATCTGTCTGCTCAGTAGCTTTGATATTTCAATACAGATGACTGCATTTAACAAATTGTTGTTCAGGACAACGACACATGTTCTTCATGATTTGTATTTTTTATTTTTTACTGGAAATTTATACATTTTGTGTGTCTATATAAGTAGAAAATTAAAAATTAAGTAAATTTTCAAGATTTCCTTTTTTCTTTACACACTGTTTTAGATTTATTCACTTTGTGTTGTATGGAAATTTTGTAAATCTGATTTTTTTGGACATCTGGTACATGGAGGAAAACGGTGCACTGATTGGATTTTGAATTTATTTCCCTCATTTCACTTCAAAACACATTCTGTTTTGAATTTCAGCTTCCTTTCATGTGGCTTAATACAACTGGCAGGAAACTTGTTTACACTTCAGGAGAAGAATCACGGTTATGTGGGATACATTACAGACAAGTGCTAAATCTGTTCTCTAGGTCTGAGTTATATTTCCTCGTCTTTACAATTGTATATGTATTTAAAAGCATGTAGAGCTTTAATTACCCAGTAAGTGTTGAATGCTATACAACTTGTATAAGGCCATTTCTAAAGGAATTACCAACAATAGGGTCAGACATTGAGAATGAATTCTTCCTCAGTACTGACTGAATTAGTCTGGTATGCCTGAAGTTGGATAGAGCCCAGCGGGCTGCTTCCGCATGTGATAGCAATATTGGGGGGAGGCCTTCGTTTATAGTAGAAATATAATTCTGAACCTATGTTTACATCTGAAGTTTAATGCTCGATGAAACATAATCATCCCGACACAAAGAATCTGGACGAGGATGTAATACTGATAGGAACGGCTGACATTTTGGCTGTCGTCATGGTGAGCTGTTGGTATACTTGTACACTTTGTTTTACTCTGTATACAGTCTTGTCCTTAGTTAATTTGTTTGATTATAACTTCAGTTTCCTGTCTCCTATATTTGATAATTTTCTTATAACTGCTGTAAATGGTGAGGTTACACATTAACTTTTACAAGCAAATTTATACATTATATATTCTCAATGACCTAGTCGTAGACTACTTGTTACATCATTAGGAGGATCATGATAATAATCATACGTTAGAAAATTAGGATCAAATGACCATGGGTATGAGGGTAGGACTCATAGGTGTTGGGAGGTGGCGAGTATTATATGGAGTAAGACAGTCATTGCACGATTTCTCACCACTGACTGAGACACACAGTAACCTTGTTATCTTTCACATGTTATTCATTCCTCTTACCCCATGTCACAGCCTTTATACCTGTTTTACCATATCTGTGTCACTTATTTTAAGGCAGTTTTATTGGTTGATATATTGCATTAAAATATTGAACTTTTTGGGTTATTACAAGTTTAAAGTGGTCGACACAGTGACCCAGTGTAAATTGATGTTGACTTATACCAACTATCTAGAGGCCTTAGGGTCAGAGAATGGCACCCAGTTACCAGTGGTCATCTTATTGAGCCATTAACTATTGGCATCACCTATGCATGTTAAACATTACACTCATCTGAAAGGAATCCAGCATTGTAAGCGGGTGTCTGTTAGATATTGGATCATAGCCAACACAACTTAGAAAGGTAATACATACAGGTGTTAATGGTCACAGGCTTGGCTGTAACATACCCTAAGATCTCCACGTTTAGCCTTGGCATACTTTCTTTTACAGTAACGTTAACATATACAACGTTTATTTTTGAACCTGGCATATTTTCTAGCCCGTCTTCTTTTAACCATTTAGATAGTCAATTGTCTTTGGCTTATTTTCAAGGTCTTTTAGACAGTAAC
>NW_018479116.1:2982-4053 GCF_002113885.1 Mizuhopecten yessoensis | reverse complement strand
GGTCAGTGTTACAGGGCTTACTGCAGGTCAGTGTTACAGAGCTTAGTGGAAGTCAGTCTTACAAAGCCTACTGGAGGTCGGTGTTACAGGGCTTACTAGCGGTAAGTGTTTCAGAGCTTACTTGAGGTCAGTGTTGCAAAGCTTACAGGAGGTCAGTGTAACATAGCTTACTGGAGGTTAGTGTTACATAGCTTACTGGGGATCAGTATTACAGAGCTTACTGGATGTCGGTGTTACAGGGCTTACTGGAGGTCAGTGTTACAGAGCATACTAAAGGTAGGTGTTACAGAGCTTACTGGAGGTCAGTGTTACAAAGCTTACTGGAGGTCAGTGTTACAGATCTTACTGAGATCAGTGTTACAGAGCTTACTGGAGATCATTGTAACAGAGCTTACTGGAGGTCAGTGTTACATAGCTTACTGGAGGTCAGTGTTACAGAGCTTACTGGAGATCAGTATTACAGGGCTTACTGGAGGTCAGTGTTACAGGGCTTACTGGAGATCAGAATTACAGAGTTTACTGGAGATCAGTATTACAGGGCTTACTGGAGGTCAGTGTTACAGGGCTTACTGGAGATCAGTATTACAGAGTTTACTGGAGATCAGTATTACAGGGCTTACTGGAGGTCAGTGTTAAAGGGCTTACTGGAGAACAGTACAACAGATCTTACTGGAGATCACTATTACAGAGATTACTGGAGGTCAGTGCTACAGAGCTTGCTGGAGGTCAGTATTACAGAGCTTACTGGAGGTAGGTGTTACAGGGCTTACCGAAGGTAGGTGTTTCAGAGCTTACTGGAGGTCAGTATAACAGAGCTTCCTGGAGGTCAGTGTTACAGAGCTTACTGGAGGTCAGTGTTACATAGCTTACTGGAGGTTAGTGTTACATAGCTTACTGGAGATCAGTATTACAGAGTTTATTGGAGGTCAGTGTTACATAGCTTACTGGAGGTCAGTGTTACAGAGCTTACTGTAGGTAAGTGTTACAGAGCTTACTGGAGATCAGTGTAACAGAGCTTACTGGAGGTCAGTGTTACATAGCTTACTGGAGGTCAGTGTTACAGAGCTTACT
>NW_018479116.1:0-2454 GCF_002113885.1 Mizuhopecten yessoensis | reverse complement strand
AGGGCTTACTTGAGGTCAGTGTTACAGAGCTTACTGGAGGTCAGTGTTACAGGGCTTACTGCAGGTCATTGTTACAGCGCTTACTGGAGATCAGTGTTACAGAGCTTACTGGAAGTCAGTCTTACAGAGCCTACTGGAGGTCGATGTTACAGGGCTTACTAGAGGTAAGTGTTTCAGAGCTTACTAGAGGTCAGTGTTACATAGCTTACTGGAGATCAGTATTACAGAGCTTACTGGAGGTCCGTGGTTCCGAGCTTACTGGAGGTCAGTGTAACATAGCTTACTGGAGGTGGTCGGTGTTACAGGGCTTACTTGAGGTCAGTGTTACAGAGCTTACTGGAGGTCAGTGTTACAGGGCTTACTGGAGGTCAGTGTTACAGAGCTTACTAGAGGTCAGTGTTACAGAGTTTACTGGAGGTCAGTGTTACATAGCTTACTGGAGATCAGTATTACAGAGGTTACTGGAGGTCCGTGGTTCCGAGCTTACTGGAGGTCAGTGTAACATAGCTGGAGGTCAGTGTTACATAGCTTACTGGAGGTCAGTGTTACAGAGCTTACTCGAGATCAGAAGTACAGGGCTAACTGTAGGTCAGTGTTACAGAGCTTACTGGAGGTTAGTGTTACATAGTTTACTGGAGGAAGGTGTTACAGGGCTTACTGGGAGTAGTTGTTACAGAGCTTACTTGAGATCAGTATTACAGGGCTTACTGGAGGTCAGGGTTACAGAGCTTACTGGAGATTAGTATTACAGGGCTTACAGGAGGTCAGTGTTTCAGGGCTTACTGGAGGTCAGTGTTACAGAGCTTACTAGAGGTCAGTGTTACAGAGTTTACTGGAGGTCAGTGTTACATAGCTTACTGGAGATCAGTATTACGGAGCTTACTGGAGGTCAGTGTTACAGGTCTTACTGGAGGTCAGTGTTACAGAGCCTACTGAAGGTCAGTGTTACATTTGCTTACTGGAGATCAGTATTACAGAGTTTAATGGAGGTCAGTGTTACATAGCTTACTGGAGGTCAGTGTTACAAAGATTACTGTAGGTAAGTGGTACAGAGCTTACTGGAGATCAGTGTAACAGAGCTTACTGGAGGTCAGTGTTACATAGCTTACTGGGGGTCAGTGTTACAGAGCTTAATCGAGATCAGAAGTACAGGGCTAACTGTAGGTCAGTGTTACAGAGCTTACTGGAGGTCAGTTTTACAGGGCTTACTGTAGGTCAGTGTTACAGCGCTTACTGGAGATCAGTGTTACAGAGCTTACTGGAGATCAGAATTACAGGGCTTACTGGAGGTCAGTGTTACATAGCTTACTGGACGTCGGTGTTACTGGGCTTACTTGAGGTCAGTGTTACAGAGCTTACTGGAGGTCAGTTTTACAGGGCTTACTGTAGGTCAGTGTTACAGAGCTTACTGGAGGTGGTTGTTACAGAGCTTACTTGAGATTAGTATTACAGGGCTTACTGGAGGTCAGTGTTACAGAGCTTACTGTAGGTCAGTGTTACAGCGCTTACTGGGGATCAGTGTTACAGAGCTTACTGGAAGTCAGTCTTACAGAGCCTACTCGAGGTCGGTGTTACAGGGCTTACTAGAGGTAAGTGTTTCAGAGCTTACTTGAGGTCAGTGTTGCAAAGCTTACAGGAGGTCAGTATTACAGAGCTTACTAGAGGTCAGTGTTACATAGCTTACTGGATATCAGTATTACAGAGCTTACTGGAGGTCAGTGTTACAGAGCTTACTCGAGATCAGAGGTACAGGGCTTACTGTAGGTCAGTTTTACAGAGCTTATTGGAGGTAGTTGTTACAGAGCTTACTTGAGATTAGTATTACAGGGCTTAATGGAGGTCAGTGTTGCAGAGCTTACTGGAGATCAGTATTACAGGGCTTACTGGAGGTCAGTGTTTCAGGGCTTACTGTAGGTCAGTGTTACAGAGCTTACTGGAGGTCAGTGTTACAGGGCTTACTCCAGGTCAGTGTTACAGCACTTACTGGAGATCAGTGTTACAGAGCTTACTGGAAGTCAGTCTTACAGAGCCTACTAGAGGTCGGTGTTACAGGGCTTACTAGAGGTAGGTGTTTCAGAGCTTACTTGAGGTCAGTGTTGCAAAGCTTACTGGAGGTTAGTGTTACATAGCTTACTGGGGATCAGTATTACAGAGCTTACTGGATGTCGGTGTTACAGGGCTTACTGGAGGTCAGTGTTACAGAGCTTACTAAAGGCAGGTGTTACAGCGCTTACTGGAGGTCAGTGTTACATAGCTTACTGGAGATCAGTATTACAGAGCTTACTGGAGGTCAGTGTTACATAGCTTACTGGAGGTCAGTGTTACAGAGCTTACTAAAGGCAGGTGTTACAGCGCTTACTGGAGGTCAGTGTTACATAGCTTACTGGAGGTCAGTATAACAGAGCTTACTGGAGGTCAGAAGTACAGGGCTAACTGGAGGTCAGTGTTTCAGGG
>NW_018479115.1:0-4043 GCF_002113885.1 Mizuhopecten yessoensis | reverse complement strand
TATCACACTGCTTGTCATTAAGGCGACTATTGTATGGTCCCCTGCAGCATTAACGATTTCTTATGTGTCTTCCGCTTAACTAACATTGAGCTGGTGCCCGACGATATAGATCTACAATTCTCGTAGGCATCCATCTCCATATTATCTTAGCTGAAAACGTTAAACCCTAAACAAACACACAGGCAGATCTGAACACTAGATTTAGTTGGCGTTTAGTTGACTTAAGAACCGTGTATGTTTTGTGTTGCAGACCGTCATTCCTGGAAAATGTCACCGACCCTTTCCTGAACGACTTTGGTTGGGACCTGTGTAACATATGGAAGGACCTGGGGCGACAGGTCGGTGGATTGGCTCACGTCACATGCGTCTTATTGAAACCCATTCGACAGCATAGGTTTAAATAATTAAGACATTAGTGACGTCGATTAGGTTATTTGTTTCATTGTCGCAACGTCAAAAGAAAACAAAACGCTGGTTTTTTTTCATAAGTAGCACATTTTTGTGGCGACAAGGCCAAAACGCAAACACGGCTCTAAGCAGCAGTCGTAGCCAGACTCTATTCTGCGTCGTTCTCGACAAACTGTTTTGTTATAGAAGAAAAAAGTTAATGCGCCTTTGGCACACAACCACATCGTGCGTCCGTAAACAATTTACATTTTCGACTTCTTCTCCAAAACCCCTGAACCAATGTCCATGGCCAAAGGTCAACAACAAAAAAGTGGAGGATATGGTCCCCAGCCCCCAGGGGCCTGAGGGTGGGGCCAAAAAGGGTCAAATTGACTAAAAGGACCTGTTACGGGAACAAAAGAATTTTGCCCACAAAGCAATTTAACCATTACTGGGTTATATTTATAGCTCCCTAAGACACGACCCATGAGATATTTTTAAAAAATGAAAAAGGTCCCCAGGGCCTGTGCTATGAACTATTTAGTGCCGCCTTCCAAAGGTGTACGACAGGGTTCACTTTTTTGTCCAAAAAACTATCAAAACAATGTTATACGCTATCAAATAATATTACATTATTTAAAATAGGATCTGCTGCAAATTATGAACTCAAATATGTAACAAAAAATTGCATAATAAAAAAGTTATAAAATCTTAAACTCTAAAAATGTTGGTATTTTCATACACTTTTTTGCTACATCCATTGTTTTACGGAAGTAAAACACCAATTTCCGGTTCTTGTACACCAAAAATCTTTTAATATTATTTGGTGCATTATGTTGAGATACGATAGTAAAAATTTCAGCAAAGTTGAGAGCCGGTAAATTTGTCATATAAATGTCAAATTGTAGCAACGTCTATTTCCAAATAAAATCCAAAAACCTTATGACCTATAGTCATGTTTGATAATTTAACAATATGTCGCACCAATTTATTATCGCGACTGATGTTGCAAAGTAAAAAAGTTATGCAGTCTCACACACATGAAAGTTTAGTATGTTATGTACATTTTTAGTTGTTTCGCATCTTTACGGAAGTGATAGACATATTTCCGGTATGTGTACACTAACATACTTTGGATATTATTTGGCACATTATGTTGACTGACGATAGTAGAAATTTCGAAAAAATATGTCATCTTAAGGATAATATGTTGTATGATCAATGTCAAAATAAATCGTCAATAACTACAGGTCAATGCGATTTTGGCTTGTGGTACATATCAGCTGAAGCTGGCACCTGGCTATATCACAGAACATCAGACAGATGGGGTGATTGTGAGATATGGGTGTACCAACATGTTGATGACCTTCTCCGAGGCCAAATACTTGTTGAAGGACTGGGTGTTTCTAAAATAGAATTATGACGTGTCTCCAAACAATGCACCGTCCCACTTCCGAAGCTTTTTTTTACCAGATTGCTTAGATTACTGTTTTGTAAAATAATAAAACAATTGAAGCTTTTCACTTCGGTTAATACCTGGATTTATCGACCCGAGAAAAGATATATACCATTTATAGGTTAGGACTCGTGTTTGCCAGAAAACAGATACTGTGTAGGGCGGTAGTACGGGAAAACAGAAAAAACAATTTTGGTATAATTCCAACAATTTAATAAATTTTTAAATTATAATAAGTCAACAATATGGTTTTGAAACAACATTAAATAACAACTCAGTTCCTTAACAACTCGTAACGATTGATTTTTTTCTTCATTTTTCACTTTTTGATCACAATGTTCAGATTGGTAATCTGACAGTTACTAAACAAGGGCGTTGACATCAACTGAAACGATACGCTCTGTGTAGACGTCGTGTGCGGGTCTTACATTTCACTGAACAGCTTGTAGATCTGGCGCAATTCCTGGTTGTTACCGGAAGGGCTAATACCAAAGTCAGGACGTGTAGCTACCGTATTGGAAATAACTGGCGTCACATTCGCGTGTGACGGGGGTAGGGCAAGTCTTACAGGGGGAGGCAGTACGGAAGGCACGTTCTGTTTCCCAGCAGTCGGAGAGATTCCACTCGCAATGGCCCTGCCCATGTTAGTTTTTTTTTTCATTGTCTGACACACGTTGGTACACAGCGAGACCGATTTATGGCCGGTGATTGCCATAATTTGTGACGCTGTAAAGTTACTTTGAGTGAGAATGGTGGCTGCTGTAGCGCGGATACAATCGTTTGTATATTGTTGAGAGAGTTAACACTTCTGGTTCATGTTGGACATACATTTGCTGAGTGTATCTTTTCCAATGGGACGGTTGGCATACCACACAGAATCCTCGTCACAATACGAATCTAACGGAAATTGCCACAATCTGTCGTTTTTAGGATTCAATTTAGACAGGTACTTCTCAAAAGACTTTACAGGGCAATACGACGAACCAGGTTCTTCTGGCATGTGTCCGCTGTAGAGTTCCTTGTCGTCACGGTGATTTTTGGTTAACTCATCAATGTCTTTTGTCACAAATTTCAGATTTGTTTTTGGGTCTGAAAGTTAAACGTTGATTTCGTAACGTTTTCCATGTTTTCACAACCCCTTCTACAAAAGTATAGTCTAATGTCAAACTGCACTGTATTGGCCAGACCTGCCGGTGTTACGGCCGACATGTGTACATCGACGTGTACAGTTTTTCTCTATCTGAGGGACAGATGACATTATGGTGGTTTATTACTCCTTTCCCACTTGATTTTAATTCGGACACAGCAGTTTTAAAGCACTCGTTAGATTCGTGGAATTCCTGATCTTTTAACAAATCAAATTTCTTCGAGACAGGGGGAGCTTTCAAATACCTGTTAAGTCCGTGACGAAAATGTTCAAGCGTTGTCGGTTTGTAAAGACTCCCATCCTGTTTCCTTGCATCGAGATAAAAATGACCCAATGCCTCGTCTAATCTTAGCTTCGTGAAGTCCTCAAAATCTGTGTCTTGCTCCTTTTCGCTAAAGTATGCTCTGAAGGTTTTGCTTGCTGAATTGTTACTTCTCTTTGTGTTTGTAGGTATACGTGTAGCCCGTTTTGTCTCAATTTCACTCTCCGTGATGCTTGCAAACCGTTTCGCCATGACCTTAGCAGACGAAACGTTCTCCGGTGTGTTCGATTCGAATCTTCGAGTTATCTCCCTTACAACAGGCGCGCGTGCTCTTATGTACCCTGGCAAGGATACTAACATAGCTTCAGGTACCTTGGCAATTCGACCAATCACCGTGCGACATTTTTCTTTGCAGTATGACAAGTGATCATGTTAAGGGCCTGACTCAAACATCAACATTTTAACCAAAATCCCAAAATCTACATTTTAACCATTTTTTTTACAGAATGTGTTAACACTCGCTCCGCTCGGCCATCATGAAATATAAATATTCTACGGTATAAAATATACAAACTCAGAAAACTATTCTATGCCTAACTCGATCTGTTTGTCAATGGAAATAATGTCCGATAAATCCTTGTTTCCTACGCTCGACAGAGCAGGAAATAGTTTAGAATTACATGTTCAGATTTATTTTTTAACCTCGCTCGAAATTATCAATGTCCAAATCTCCCTGATACACCAGACCGGGTAATAACAACCCGTTATACACCAGACGGGTAATAACAACC
>NW_018479114.1:0-4042 GCF_002113885.1 Mizuhopecten yessoensis | reverse complement strand
ACACAAAGCCTAGTATAACTGATAAACAACTCTCACCCACAAACAGGAGTATAGGTCTGCAAGCCTTGGGTGTCAACCAAAATGTATATAGAAATGGCAGTGTTTGCAACCCTATGCCTGTCTACCATGTGAACAGACCTGACTGTAACACCTATTACATGTAGCCAGCTTACATTTACAATGGTACACATAGTATGCCATGATGACTTGTACATGCATGGTACATGTATCTACAGGTTTAGTACATCATTTACATTTATATACATATCATTGCCCTGGGATAAATACTTATTATGACATCTTCAGCTATAGGTAACCAATACTTTATACATGCTTAGCTATATATCTTAAACCAAAACTATATACACTTTTATTTAAATAGTTAACCAAGATTATAAACTCTTGGCTATATGTAGTTGACGGAGATCATGTTTTTATTCTCAGATATACACAGTAGTTTAACCAAAGACTATACACTCTCATTAATATAGTTTATCAAATGTTATCCAAAATTATATATCGTTATAAATCTTTATACACCCCCAAGTCAATACAGTTAACCAAGAATGTATTAACTCAGCTATATAGAGCTAACCAAGACTATATACATGCTTGGCTATATAAGTATAGCTTCACATAATCACAGATTTTACTATAATATACAATCTTAACTCTAAGGCCCATTAAGCTGCTACTCATGGCCAACCAAGATTATATCATTCAGCTTTATAATTACACAGTTCACCAAAACTACGATCTCATAATTAGATATGTATCACTCTTATAGACACAGAAATAGTTTACGATATTGCTCAACTATTTATAATCAACAAGGATTATATACCCCAAGCCATATATACTGCATGTCTGGACATTTTTCCGGCTCAAATTTTCATCCTTCATTTGTAAAATTCATATTAATTAGCCAAATTGAAATTTTGCCTTCTGTGGTGTTTTTTTTCAATTATGTTAAGTATGCTGTGAAATATATTTGTTATCATGATATAATGGCATGTCATAATATATTTCAACAAACAATCTTTTTGTTGTTTCAAACTGCACTTGCTTAATGACATTGAAAATATACTTTATGATATTTCCAATTAAAAAGGAATATTTTGATTAAGGTAATTTGCATCATTATTGTAATTTTATCTCTTTTCCAAAACATTTTCACATGTTCCTGAATGGTAACTTAAACATAAACTTGATTCATTTCACAACAGAAGTGTTTCCAACTTATATCTAAGTCACACTTTTTGGCCCAGATGAAAGCGTGTAAAGGGGATCTAAATGAGGGAGGAAACCACAGTACCTTAAGACAACAATAAATCATGGTCAGACATGTGACTCCATACCTTTTCTAATCCATTCGGGGAATCAAACCCAAGCCGTCTAAGTGAAAGGTGAGTGCACTGTCGGCTGTGCCACCTGACCACCTAGGGTTATTTGGACTAAGATTATGAATTCCTGACATATTTAGAGGGTTCATAGGAATGTTTACATTCCAACAGTCAAGTAGTTCTGAATTATGCCAACTAAAATCGTTAAGGGAGATAACTCTTACCAAAATCATACGTTTAATGCATGTGTAGTGTTTAACATTAATTTTTAGAGAGATAACTCTAACTGAAAACGCAGTTTAATTGTATATCCTTTACTGTCATTAAAGGGATATAACTCTAACACAAGTCCCAAGTTTAAAATGTGGCTTAGTAGGGTAACCCTTACCCTAATAACCGGCTTAATGTATATGCTTAGCTGTCCATAAGGGAGATAACTGCACAAATCACAGGTTTAATGTATATCTTAACATAGATCTGTAAGGGAGGTAACTCTATCCAAAAGGACATGTTTAATGTGTACCCTTATCTGTCATTAAGCTTATGCAGGTTGTTACAGACTGTCCCATCTCTGCCTAATGCCACTCTCACCTGTACTCTTATACAAATCAGGGCCTCACCGACTCACAGCTGTTACTTGTATATTACTGGTCCCGACTCATTAATGATTATACGGTTAACCAATAAGTTTTACATATTTAAGATACTTTATATAGGGCTGAAATGTTTTTGAAGTTTTATCTTTATATAATAATATCCTGAAAAAAGAAATACAAACCTCACAAATTTGTTGCCCTTTTGATAGTTTTGTATCAATACAGCTAGTCCTGAAGATAAATTGACTGTTTAATATGTTGCTGAAAATTTAAACTCCCGAACTATGAGTTCCTGAAATAATACTGTGAAAATCTGATCCTGTGAAAGTTAACAGCACTTTCCACAATATAGTTACTGATATGGGTGACCACTTAGGGAAATGTCCTTTTATTTACAGCTACCACCCTAAATATACTTTTACATAAAATAATATTTGGCCCTGTGGTAGAACATAACAGGTACTTCTTTTACGAAAGAGTTAACCCCCCCCCTCCCTCCCCCTTGGTCTTCAATATCTTCTGTGCTACCATGGAAATGTACTACTGTTTAATGATTCTGGTATTTTTACAGTTGGACTACCTGTACCGCACATAAAAATTATTGTACAATGTACTAATTATACTTCTTAGGTCTGTTGGATGTATATGGAGCAGTAAAAGGTTAGGATTTAATGGTATTGAGAACCTAGGTCCATATTCATAAAACTATTCCCATGCTCAAACTCTGATTTTCACACTGCTCCAGCCTACTTCCTTATTCCATTGATGAATTTTTCCAGTTTCACATTTCTGAAGCAAAGCACCCTTTTCAATGTGTAAATCTTCAGCGAGTTACACGACAGGTTGTTTGAGCTCAGAATTCATGCTTGCATGATAACTGGTAATGTTTTCATTCCTACATACCCCGAATATGAATCCTTGCACTTATCATCCTCAAGCTAAGCTTAGTATGAGCTGGCTACAGAGAGGAGGAAATAAGTATGACATATATTGCAGTCCTCACAAAAAAGGAGGATGGATTTCAGCTAATGTTGTGATGGTTCCTGAGGTAACACTTACATAGTCACATAGTTATCTGGATGAGGGATTATTGTAACAATATATATAGCTATTATCATGACCTATCATGTATTTCTCCCGGATCTGTCTATTGATGTAACTTATAGCATAATCAAACACAATAAACGAGAAATAAGATAGTTAAAAGGACAGCAAACAGCTTATTACAATCAGTGCTTGTTACACGTTTATATATATATATATCACATTTAAAGAGCTGTTGTTTGACAAAAAGTAAGTTAATTCACAATCATTTGATAATTAATCATATCACATTTAAGCTACATACCTGTGTACCATATATGTAACATACTACAAATACATCTGTGTCATTTGTCTTGCCTAGATAGCTTTAAACATCTACTTGTTGACCTGCATAATAAATTACATTATATTTTAATTAATAATGAAAATATAATTTTACTTTATTGCTGAACACAAATGAATGATAAAAAAATATTTACTGAGAGCAGAATTAATTCTGTCTTTCCATTTATTCCGATTCCTACAGGTAGTAGGTCAAATATTTGATTCATTTGTTTGATGTAATTTTTTTAGAACTGGGTACAACATAAAGGCAGCTATCTTATTTATAGATATATAGAGTCTATGGATTGATTAAGTGAGGAGGTCTACCAAATGTTCATCTTGGCAAAAAAAAGTAACTATGTGATAGATGAAGGGCTTGTTTCCTGTATCTGGTAATTTCAAGGAAAGAAAAAGCAGTACTTCTACATAACACTAATAATATTTAATTTATAAGAAATCAAAAGATAAATCCTTTTTACTCAATATATAAACTCTCACACTGAAGTGTGCCTGTTGCAAACTTCAGATAGTAAAACAGGGATGTCATAGGGAAAGCCCCCATTGATATATTGAGGGAATTAAATCACCAGTCTCTTTTCCTAATAATTTTCTTCATACTGTACTGTGTGAACTGTCAACTTATATACTGTACTCAGTGAATTATCAACTTACATACTGAACTCTGTGAACTATCAACTTATATACTGTACTCAGTGAATTATCAACTTATATACT
>NW_018479113.1:0-4034 GCF_002113885.1 Mizuhopecten yessoensis | reverse complement strand
AAGCTTTGCTGTATCCTGAGAAAGAAAAGCTTTGCTGTATCCTGAAGCATGATCGTAAGAGGCGACTAACGTGGGATCCTTTATGTTGATTACATTTACTTATAAAAAACTTCTATTCGTTAATCATATAGATTATTTTATTTTTAAAAAGTTCTTGTGTGTATAAAGTAACATGGTGTTAAAGCATTGTAACTATCTTCCTTTTATTTACTCTGCCGATATATGAACATGATATTTTTAGAAATTTTTAAATGACCGTTTACGTATCAAAACGGGACACATGTTTGGTGTGGTGTTAAACAATGAAGAAAATCTAAAATGTAAACAGATTAAATATTGTGAATACCAACATCGTTTTAAAAAGTATGCTGTATTTGTTTGACGTATATAGTAAATTAGTATTCATTCAACATCCACAGACTGCAGATTCTGGTATCTACAAGACAATATGGAACAGGATGGGGGACATGCCTGTGGTCAAAAGTACAAACGATGCACTGGACATTGTCCGAAAAACAGACACTGCCTACATGACTGACCGGTCACAGTTGGAATACCACGTCTTAAGTGATTGTAAAACCTACGCACTAGCGGACGAAATTTTCAACACAGCTGGCTATGGATTCGTGGTGCCGGAAAATGCTCCATACCTGGACAGCTTCAACTACAAGTAATTCCCTTCACTAATGTCTCTCGTGTGTATACTTCCCTAGCTGTCCACAGCAGAAATATGCCAGGCAGTTTCAGTCAAACGCTGTTGAATAATTCAGGAAGCTGAATAGAACGTATAATGGCAGGTTTTTCCGTAAGATGAGTTGGGACAACATGTAGTTGTAGAATGGTACTTAAGATCATTCTAACACGAGAATAATGATTTAATGCCGTATTCGTTGAAATGAATCAATCAGCTCGCGACATTTACTTGATGACTTTCTGGCGTAAACCTTTTGATGCATTTCGTTCAATTACTGATTAATTTTCGAAGTTAAATATTCTGCATGAAGCATGTTGTAGTTGTCATCGAATCCTACACTAGCTGTTACACGAAAGGGTTTCTACAAACGAGTATTGGTCAATATTGCATCCAATCAATTTTCGTGATAAAGGTGTGTTCCTGCTGTTGTGTTAATAGAGCACCTATGATAATGACATAGTGTGATGTCAGTTTATGTACAAGCTCACTTGTTAGAATAAAAGTGATTTTCTTCCTGTTCGCTAAACCATGCATTAATTAGTTATACACAAAGGTTGTAGGGAAGAGTTATAACAAAACCATGACTTACTAATTCCAATGATATATAAATGTCAATCGGACATATAAAAGTATACAAAATGCTTTAGGAAATATATGTGTAATGAAAACAGTTGATACGCGGAAGTGCATTACATTATATCATCGAAGATTGAATCCAGTGATGAGCATGAGCGTAACAGCATGGTTTTAATGTCTTTATTATTATTGATTGCTTTTCTAATCTCCGTTTAGTGGAACGATTTAAAATAATTTCTACTGATATATCTCGAATTTTATTTTATAAGAAGGTTCAAAACTTATCCGATAGTGGAAAAAGAAATCTTTATATTCATTCATATAGTAAAATATTGCAAACATATAAGTCGGAACCCATCTGTAGATCGCAATGTGTTTACTTGCAGTATCATGCGTATGCAGGAGGCAGGACTGATAGAGAAATGGAGACAGAAGTGGTGGCCGCGTTCAGACCAGTGCTCTGTCTCCGGCCGCACCAGTTCTGCTACAGCGTTGGGTATCGACAGTCTAGCCGGACCTTTCCTTGTCTATGTTTGTATCGCAGCTTTGTCATTCGTTTGCCTCTTATTTGAGATATGCCTTAAGAGGCGGGCGTACGTGAAACAGAAAAAGGTGTCAAAAGTTGAGAGCGGTCAGATAACTAATGGTCGCGGAAATGGAACAATCAACAACGGCTTCGAATTCGACTGACCACTCCAGCGGGTGTCAGTTCACGTGTTCCACAGACGTGTGTTCACTGTCGTTATCTAAACGGTGTTTGTGTATTCAATAAATCAATAAATTATAAATAAAGAAATACTATCTATGTTGTCTTCATTTGAAAGCTGAACTGATGACGATGTGCCCTGCATTAAAACATCACTTAAAAAGTGACGAACATGTAATCCGGATTTTCTTGCACTGTCCAAAATCCTTAGCAAAATAGTTACTATATGCAAAAGATAAAATGCACACTTTGGAGATTTAAGCATGAACGTGTCCTCTTTATTTATGATAGAATTGTTTTTAAACACTAATAGTAGTTTGGATGACAAAGGAAACAGACGTTTTCGAAACCTCAAAAAATAAGCTTTCCATTACTGTTTTGTTCAAAACAAACTTAGTATTTTATTTTTACCAACTGAGGAATTGTATTCTTAATACAGTCCTCTTCGTGTTTCTCTTATTGTGAACAGTAGTACACGCTTATATTTTTGTATGCTTTCAAGACATATTCATTTTAGTTTTTTAAATTGTTCAAAATGTCTATATTTGTCTTGAATTGCCGGGTGTTTTAGTGGTTAAGGCGTCTGACCGTATACGATCACTACCTGTACCACTGGGTCGCGGGTTGGGGGCCTTCGTGAGCCAGGTGCCAGGTACTCTCAGCAGGTCGGCGGTTTTCTCCGAATACTCCGGCTTTCTCCCCCCACCAGAACCTGGCTAGTCCTTAAATGGCTATCGTTGTTAATAGGACGTAAAGCACAAACTAACAACTGATGCAACACGTCTGATAACTTGTTTATTTTGTCTTCATACAGTTGTATCGATCTACACAACCTTTTCTTATATTTTCTATATTTCACTGGTGTATTATGGTGTTTGAATAGATATGAGCTTGACGTCTCATGGTCGTTAGCTGGCGATGCTATTTTGTTGAGATATAAACCTGTCAAAAGTTCTTTTGTTGTTTCTCGAATGCTTTAAATCACGTGTGATGACGTCAGTATTTCAGTAACATGAAGTGACCCCGATTTTGTTTTTCTCCGTTCTTGATCTCCAACGTTAAATGTTCAAGTGTTAAAGTACACCTTCATCGTAGTATCATGTGTAGCCCTAATAACTACAAAACCAACTAATTTCTTTTCAAACAGTATCTAATTTTCCGGTTGACTCTAGGGCAATTTCAGCATAAACGTTTTGTTTCATCAACAGCATAATTAGTAAGTCAATTTAAAAGAAAAAGAGATCAAGGGTATTTATGATATCACTTTCTTGTTTTAAAAAACCCCATCAAATCGCATCAGTGGAGCATTACCTGCAATAATTACATTTTTTTTTATCAAACGCTTTATCTCCCTGTTTTGTTTGATGTGTGGCTTGGAGTAGCCATTGTATCGCTATAGTCCTATTGAGAACAAGGTTCGGTGCCTCTTTTATGTAAGTATCCAATCTCAAAACTAACATTGCATGCCAGCAAGCTTCTCCCAAGAAAGCAATAATCGACATTTTATTTACTAGATTGTGTTTTGATGTAGGAATTAACTTTTGTTTTCAGAAAGCACGTCAATAATTCCTAACATATGATGTCAGATAAATGCAGCGTCATGTCAAACATAAATTACAGTACAAAACGCTTTGATAAAAACATCGAAGGAGATTTTTGAGTCGCCCAGGCATTATTTTTTTTCTTACCGTAAAAAAGGTCACATTTGTTGTAATTAAAAATTTCATTGATTAAACATGATCCAGCAGTTATTCAGGTTTGGATCAATAGTGTTCAGTACGGATATCATTGAGGCTTTATGAGCATATGTAGCGTGCAACTTTACGCATTGTACAGCTTGTTATCACTGCGTCTACTTGATACAAGTACCACAATATATAACTATGGTCGCAATGGAATTCGCCTCGTGTAATCATAATATCATTTAAATTTCAACGTATTCCCTTAGTCACTCCATACAAATACTTACTTCTCTATGACTCTATCAGGTTGGGTATGTAGACTGGCCATTACCTCTCTATGACTCTGTACCTATCAGGTTGTGTATGTAGACTGACC
>NW_018479112.1:0-4033 GCF_002113885.1 Mizuhopecten yessoensis | reverse complement strand
GATGTAGCACATACATATATAACTGATGTAGCACATACATATAAATATGATGTAGCATATACATATATAACTGATGTAGCACATACATATAACACGGAAGTAGCGCATACATATAAAACTGATAAAGCAAAAACATATATAACTGATGTAGTACATACATATAAAACTGATGTAGCACATACATAAAAAAACCATGATGTAGCACATATATATATAACTGATGTAGCACATACATATAAAACTGATGTAGCACATACATATAACACTGATGTAGCACATACATAAAAAACCATGATGTAGCACATACATATATAACTGATGTAGCACATACATATATAACTGATGTAGTACATACATATAAACCTGATGTAGCACATACATATATAACTGATGTAGCACATACATATATAACTGATGTAGCACATACATATATAACTGATGTAGCACATACATATATAACTGATGTAGCACATACATATATAACTGATGTAGCACATACATATATAACTGATGTAGCACATACATATATAACTGATGTAGCACATACATATATAACTGATGTAGCACATACATATATAACTGATGTAGCACATACATATATAACTGATGTAGCACATACATATATAACTGGTGTAGTACATACATACAAAACTGATGTAGCATATACATATATAACTGATGTAGCACATACATATATAACTGATTTAGCACATACATATCAAACTGATGTAACACATACATATAAAACTGATGTAGTATATACATATATAACTGATGTAGCACATACATATAAAACTGATGTAGCACATACATAAAAAACCCTGATGTAGCACATACATATATAACTGTTGTAGCACATACATATATAACTGATGTAGCACATACATATATAACTGATGTAGTACATACATATAAAACTGATGTAGTACATACCTAAAAAACCTTGATGTAGCACATATATATATAACTGATGTAGCACATACATATAAAACTGATGTAGCACATACATATATAACTGATGTAGCAAATACATATAAAACGGATGTAGTACATACAAATAAAACTGATGTAGCACATACATATATAACTGATGTAGTACATACCTAAAAAACCTTGATGTGCTACATCAGTTATATACATCAGTTGTATATGGTTTTATATGTATGTGCTACCTCAGTTTTATGTGTATGTGCTACATCTGTTTTATATGTATGTGCTTCATCAGTTTTATGTGTATGTGCTACAACTGTTTTATATGTATATGATACATCATTTATATATGTATGTGTTATATCAGTTTTATTTGTATGTACTTTTATATGTATGTGCCACATCAGTTATATATGTATGTGTTATATCAGTTTTATTTGTATGTACTACATATAAACCGGATGTAGCACCTACATATATAACTGATTTAGCACATACATATATGACTGATGTAGCAAATACATATAAAACGGATGTAGTTCATACATATATAAATGATGTAGCATATACATATAAAACAGGTGTAGCACATACGCATAAAACTGATGTAGTACATACCTAAAAAACCTTGATGTGCTACATCAGTATATATGTATGTGCCACATCAGTTATATATATATTTATATATGTATGTGTTATATCAGTTTTATTTGTATGTACTTTTATATGTATGTGTTATATCAGTTTTATTTGTATGTACTACATATAAAACGGATGTGGAACATACAAATAAAACTGATATAACACATACATATAAAACAGATGTAGCACATACATATACAACTGATTTAGCACATACATATACAACTGATTTAGCACATACATATACAACTGGTGTAGTACATACATATATAAATGATGTATCATATACATATAAAACAGTTGTAGCACATACACATAAAACTGATGAAGCACATACATATAACACTTATGTAGCAAACACATATCAAACAGATGTCGCACAAACATATAAACCGGATGTAGTACATACATATGAAACTGATTTAGCACATACATATACAACTGATTTAGCACATACATATACAACTGATTTAGCACATACATATACAACTGGTGTAGTACATACATATAAAACCATATACAACTGATGTAGTACATACCTAAAAAACCTTGATGTGCTACATCAGTTGTATATGGTTTTATATGTATGTGTTACATCAGTTTGATATGTATGTGCTAAATCAGTTATATATGTATGTTCTACATCAGTTTTATGTGTATGTGCTACAACTGTTTTATATGTATATGATACATCATTTATATATGTATGTGATACATCAGTTATATACATCAGTTGTATATATATGTGCTACATCAGGGTTTTTTATGTATGTGCTACATCAGCTATATATGTATGTGCTAAATCAGTTATATATGTAGGTGCTACATCAGTTATCTATGTATGTGCTACATCAGTTTCATATGTATGTACTACACCAGTTATATATGTATGTTCTACATCTGTTTTGTATGTAGGTGGTACATCAGGATATATGTATGTGCTACTTCAGTTTTATTTGTATGTACTACATATAAACCGGATGTAGCACCTACATATATAACTGATTTAGCACATACATATAACACTTATGTAGCAAACACATATCAAACAGATGTAGCACATACATAAAAAACCATGATGTAGCACATATATATACAACTGATGTATTACATACATATAACACTTATGTAGCAAACACATATCAAACAGATGTAGCACAACCATATAAAACTGATGTGGCACATACATATAAAACGGATGTAGTTCATACATATATAAATGATGTAGCACATACATATACAACTGATGTAGTACATACATATAACACTTATGTAGCACACACATATCAAACAGATGTAGCACAAACATATAAAACTGATGTAGCACATACATATATAACTGATGTAGCACATACATATACAACTGATGTAGCACATACACATAAAACTGATGTTACACATATACATAAAACTGATGTAGCACATACATATATAACTGATGTAGTACATACATATATAACTGATGTAGTATATACATATATAACTGATGTAGTACATACATATATAACTGATGTAGTACATACATATATAACTGATGTAGGACATATATATATAACTGATGTAGTACATACATATATAACTGATGTAGTACATATATATATAACTGATGTATCACATACATATAAAACGGATGTAGCACATACATATAAAACTGAGGTAGCACATACACATAAAATTGATGTAGCACATACATAAAACACTTATGTAGCACATACATATATAACTGATGTAGCACATACATATAAAACTGATGTAGCACATACATATATAAATGATGTAGCATATACATATAAAACAGATGTAACACATACATATATAACTGATGTAGTACATACATATATAACTGATGTAGCACATCCATATAAAACTGATGTAGTACATACATATATAACTGATGTAGCACATCCATATAAAACTGATGTAGTACATACATATATAACTGATGTAGGACATATATATATAACTGATGTAGTACATACATATATAACTGATGTAGCACATCCATATAAAACTGATGTAGTACATACATATATAACTGATGTAGCACATCCATATAAAACTGATGTAGTACATACATATATAACTGATGTAGCACATCCATATATAACTGATGTATCACATACATATATAACTGATATCGCACATACATATAAAACTGATGTAACACATACATATAACACTTATGTAGCACATACATATATAACAGATGTATCACATACATATAAAACGGATGTAGCACATACACATAAAACTGATGTAGCACATACACATAAAACTGATGTAGCACATACATATATACTGATGTAGCACATACATATAAAACAGATGTAGCACATACATATACAACTGATTTAGCACATACATATATAACTGATGTAGCACATACATATATAGCTGATGTAGCACATACATATATACTGATGTAGTACATACATATATAACTGATGTAGCACATACATAT
>NW_018479111.1:0-4032 GCF_002113885.1 Mizuhopecten yessoensis | reverse complement strand
TATTCCCTTTGTTGGAATGTTTGTTTTGTTTCACCCTTTATTCCTGTCGTAAGAATGTTTGTTTTGGTTCACCCTTTTCCCCCTATTTTGGGATGTTTGTTTTGGTCCATCCTTTATTCCCTTTGTTGGAATGTTTGTTTTGGTTCACCCTTTATTCCTTTCGTAAGAATGTTTGTTTTGGTTCACCATTTTCCCCCTATTTTGGGATGTTTGTTTTGGTTCACCCTTTTCCCCCTATTTTGGGATGTTCGTTTTGGTCCATCCTTTATTCCCTTTGTTGGGATGTTTGTTTTGGTTCACCCTTTATTCCTTTCGTAAGAATGTTTGGTTTGGTTCACCCTTTATTCCCTTTGTCGGAATGTTTGTTTTGTTTCACCCTTTATTCCTTTCGTAAGAATGTTTGGTTTGGTTCGCCCTTTATTCCCTTTGTTGGAATGTTTGTTTTGTTTCACCCTTTATTGCTTTCGTAAGAATGTTTGTGTTGGTTCACACTTCATTCCCTATTTTGGGATGTTTGTTTTGGTCTACCCTTTATTGCCTATGTTGGAATGTTTGTTTTGGTTCACCCTTTAATCTCTATGTTGGAATGTTTGTTTTATGCCACCATCGGTTTTATTGTCTTGGAATTTTTGGGGTACAACTTATATTTCTTTTGTTGACGTTTCGTATTTTTAGCCTTCCTCTCTTTTGGATAACTTATTTTTTGCTTTACCTTCTTCTCGTTGAGAAATTTTGTTTTTGTTCACTTTCTAATTCATTTGTTCGACTTTTGTTTTGAATTCTCTTTTGTCTATTGTCGAATTTACCTTTCAACTTGGAGTTTATTTTTTTTGCAATTTCAATGCTGTATTCTTTTTTTTTTTTTTTTTTAAATATGCATCACTGAATAATTAGTTGCTTTTTATGGTATGACAATGCATAATCCAGTCACAATGGTTTAACTTTGGAAACGATTAAAATGTACAACACATAACATTGACAGCGAGATGGAGTTACCTCGCTTTGAACATAAAATATCTCTGTTCAATCATCAAGATGTTCAAAAGTCATACATGTTATCGCTACAATAAAAACTCCTATGAAAGTATCCATTAAAAGAGCATACACACATCTGCCGCGATAACAATATTGATACAATATACGGATACAAATCCTCTACCGGGAAATATGAACTTCCCCCGTTATACATTTTTCGTTGAACTCCATACAAAAGCAAAGAGCATACATTCTTGTTTCCGCTATTAGAAAATCATAGAAAACGCTCATGTTCCGCTTTAATAAAACAAAGAATAGTATATTTGTACTTTAGTCCGCTATAATAAGATATAGAATAGTATTAAGGTATCCGCTGTATTATTGTATTTAATTATATATTTATAAATACCAAAACTAGATCGATGACCGTGTGACAGCTGTGTAGCAGGAAAAGGCTTCGAGAATCGGTTTTCTAGTGATGAATTTATATAAATATATATAAATATAAAGAATATGAAGATGTACCGTTAAAATAAAACAACAATAGGATACTACATTTTTAACTGCTATAAATTCTTAAAAAGTCAATAGCATTTGTTTCGATAAAACCCCCATCGCAAAACATCTTATGAAAATGTATACTTTACGATAACAAATAATGGCCGTATGAAACACTAAATAGGGATAAAGGTCACAAACTTACCAGTAACTAACTTTTATTAACCACTCATTCATTAATTTTTTTTTTTTTCATTCCTTTTCATTCTTTCATTCATTTGCTCTTTGTAATTCTTCTGATTTCCAAAAAATGGTACATGAATATTAATATTAATATTTCCTATTTTTCTTCTTTGTTCAATTTGTTTATTTTTAATATTGATGATGAGGGTGGCTGGGGTTCCGAAGACCAGTTATCTTATTTTCTTAAAAAATATTGGGAAACAACTACATAAATAAGAATATAAAGCTTCGCAACATCTTAATTATATATCTAACCTGTGTTTAATATGTATAAATTAAACTATTTGGTGGTATTGAATTGCCATACTCATCAGTGGCTGGCCTGGTGTGATACAACGGACCTCTTGGTCTGCATCTGTTGGTTGCGGTAATTTAATCCCATCAAATGTTTATACATGCAGTTCCATCAACAAACTAATATTCGTTTCTCTTGATAATATGTATATATTGTATAGGTCTATTCGGTATCAAAATAAAAGGTTCGAATTTAAACCATTAGATTCAATTATAATAAAAATAGGATTTAGAAATAGTTTTCCCTGATTTGATTATTTATTTGATAATATCAACTCGTGTATATGTGATTGTATGTATGCTAATGTTTGTGTCTGTACCACTGTTTGTTACTGTGTTTGGAGAGGGCTTAAATATGCTATGCCTGCTGCCCAATCCATTTATCTTTTGACAATTAAATTTATTGAAATTGAACAAACTTTTGTGCTACAAACGTTTGCATCTAGCGCAAAAACACAGCATCTGACATTACCTTAAAATTTGTTTATTTTTTTTCAAAACCATTTAATTTTTACGAAAACCATACATAATTTCGGTATACCAATCCATTTTTTAGTGTTCTTTCCAAATTTGTCTTTTATATCATGTTTATATTAATTATTGTATCACTCAAAGTGTCATTGTTATTTTTACCAAATCCGTGTAAGAAATTTGAGAGAAAGAGTCATTACAGGTACCTAAGTATGCAGGATTGGAAAATTCTTACCTTAAGTTAGGCTCAAAAATTCGACGAAGACTCGGTTCTGATCAAAATTATTCATAATTGTTATATTGAGTAAATGTAAATATTGATTACGCTCACACTGAAAGCTAGCTTACAGAGAAATTCAAAATATAATATAAATTTCAACAATCCTACCTTTCCTTTCTGATAATTGTATTGGTATTTGTATGATAATGAATGAGTGTGTGTGTTTTATACATATGTTTGTTTTATGTCATGTTATGTATATACTGTATTGTATAATAGTGAAAAAAATAGTGTAGACTTCCCGCATCCCATATACTAAAATATAATACACTCTTTTTATCTTTTCCCGCCACTTCCTTCTCGAACAAACAATCGTCCATCCGCCAAACATGATTACGCTACCATTGTTACACTGACCTGCACAGTTGAACCAAGACGACAATGTAATATTGAAACAATGGCGGTGGATAGGAGACTTTATTAAGATAAACAGAATGGGTAGTTTTTATTTGGTTTAACTTATTAACAGCTAGAGTCATTTAAGGACGTGTCTCCTCGTGTGTATGCTAGAGGCAGTGAATGATGGTATATAAGCCGCCTTGTGATAGCGTGAATCTGACACCGGCTTTAGAATGCTACATCATTCAAATACCATGCCAAATGCACCCAGCGCATTAGTCTACCCGGTCAATGTTTGGCCGTTACCCTAAATGACGAACGTTAAAGGAATAGTAACTACCATTGTAAGGGCTTTGAATCTCGCAGACATATCCATATAGATTAGATAGNTAGAGGTATGACATATCCATATAGATTAGATAGAGGTATGACATATCCATATAGATTAGATAGAGGTATGACATATCCATATAGATTAGATAGAGGTATGACATATCCATATAGATTAGTTAGAGGTATGACATATCCATATATATTAGTTAGAGGTATGACATTATATAAATATGACATTCATTAGCAGGTGACAGTGAATATTGTCAACCCGAGAAAACCATTGTCAACCGAGGCGAAGCCGAGGGTGACAATGGGTTTTTGAGGGTTGACACTATTCACTGTCACCTGCTAATGAATGTCATATCTATTTTGTTACACCAAAAGTCTTTGTAGCTCAGAAACGGCAGCAAACCTCGATAATGACATCTTGTTTGTTGATTGTCTGCTGTTTGCAATCGCTATGTACCGGCGCTTGATGAAATTGGCTGTTGCCGTCAAACGTTCTTGTGACCATCACGGCGGGGAAACGAAGCGGTGCACGCACATTTTTTGCACATGTGATATTTTTAACTGTCTCATGGCAATATCACCCGCGCCCC
>NW_018479110.1:0-4032 GCF_002113885.1 Mizuhopecten yessoensis | reverse complement strand
AGATATGTCCGGAATGTACTGAAATATGCTTGTATGATAATAACTAATGCTATATTTAGGTATGTGATTATAGCATAAGGCCAATCAAACTAATTACTGGGAAAATCTTAATTACATGTGATAACTGACTTTGAATGTTTACCTGTGAAACGTTCATGAATTCAAACGGCCTAATCCTTGATGTGTTTTGCACATTACCAGTAGATGTATTAACAATGACTTAAATACGTGAGCTAGCTGAAAATATATGTTTACATTTTATCAACTCGTACTATTGAATACAATAAAACTGAATAGCAAAATCCGCGAGAGCAGGGTAAAAATGAACAATAATGGAGAGTTTTTTAAAAGATAAATTGAAATTATACGGATGTTACGCACCGTATTTATTCCCAACAGAAACTATGGAAATGGTGACGTTATAGTAGATATGAAATAGGAGTGTAATTATGGTATTCTACTTAAAATGAAAGTTTAATTAAATCAACCATTACAATATAATCTGTCGTAAACATCATACGTTATTCACCACTTATGCTAAAGTTATTATGTAGGCATTTTTATTCAATATGCATGAAATCTTGTATTTAAACTGACCCTATAACTTATGTAAAACTGTTAACAGCAAATTACATTGTAGAATGACATTGGAAACTTGACGATAGCTTTGACATATTAGAATTACTGCGTAATTGTGTCAATGGCATACATATGTAGTGCTTAATAAGCATAAACTTGTTTCTCTATCTAACGATATTTTCAACGGATTTTATTTGTTGACATGAAAGAAAATAAATCAACTCTGAATATACATTAGTTTCAATTCACATCTACCTCTTTGCTATAACATGATGTCCTCAATCTTCAAACGCTGCAAATGATCGTCGTTGATCAGCCTTACTAAAGCATCTCAAATCAAGTTGTATCAATTTTTGAAGTTGCTTCAATCACTGACACCAACGTTAAAATAATGTATATATTTGGAATGCAGCTGTTGTTTAATGGCGTTTTTGTTATGAACGAAGTTTTTGTCACTGATTTTTATATATGTATTCCACAAAGAAATTGACTTTTAAAAGAAACATTGCATCAATTTTGATTGTGACGTAATGACATGTCAGAAGTATCAATATTGAATTGATAAAGTTTATATCATGCTGCAATTTACCACAAAGGACCATTTACATTTTGTATACTTAGACCGATTGACGAAAATGACATTTATTTTTGCATAACACAGGTATCCCCATCACATCGCGCATCGATAAATGTCTGGCCGCATTACGTATAATAGGCGTAGTTTTTGTCCACCGTCTACTGTGAAGCCCCGTCAAAAAAACACCAAAAAACCCAACTTCTTCTCAAGTTCCACCAATGGGATTGAGCTATAACTTGCCTGAAATGATCCCGAGATGGTCCTGACCAAGTGTTATGTTTCGGGTCGGTCCAAAATTCAATATGGCCGCCATGACCACAATCTTGAAAAACACACTTTAAACTTCTCAAGTTCTACTGGTGCCATTGAGCTAAAATTGGCTGTGATGTTAAAGAAAGAAAGCCGACAAAGTTTTGTTCTTTTTCAGCCACGTCAAAACTTCAGCATGGCAGCTATTGTGGCCGTTTTGTAACATGATTGCGCAATCATGGTTTTCCTAAACAACACATATATTAAACTTCATTTCAAGTTCCACCAGTGGGATTCAGCTGAAACTTGCCTGAAATGATCCCGAGATGGTCCTGACTAGTGTTGTTATTTTTCGGGTCGGTCCAAAATCCAAGATGGCCACTATGGTCGCCATCTTGAAGAACACATTTTTAACTTCTTCTCCAGTTCTACTGGTGCCATTGAGCTAAAGTTGGTAGGGATGTTAAGAAAGNGCAATCATTGTTTTCCTAAACAACACCTATTTTAAACTTCTCCTGAGCTGAAACTTTCCTGAAATTTTCCCGAGATGGTCCTGACTAAGTGTTGTTATTTTTCGGGTCAGTCCAAAACTCCAAGATGGCCGCCATCTTGAAAAACACATTTTAAACTTCTTCTCCAGTTCCACTGGTGCCTTTGAGCTAAAAATTGGTTGGAATGTTAAGGAAAGGAAGCCGACAAAGTTTTGTTATTCTTCAGCCTCATCGTAACTTCAACATGGCAGCCATGGTGGCCAGGACTAAAACTATTGAAGATTTACATCGGTTAATCATGTTGCCTTAGTATTTTGTATGTGTCAAATTATACTGTTCTTATTTAAATATATTTGTTATTTTCATAAAATCTGAAAAACACATACAACAAGTGATTATAGCATTCCATTACTTTTCGTTTAAATTTGGGTATATTTATTATAGTATTTCTATATTTTGCATGTGCTATATTATACTGTTTTTCTTAAGATGTAACTAATGAAAACATATTGTGTTAAGATATGATACAAAATGTAAACGATATCGATTATTTCGTGCATTGTGTTTTTGATAAAATAGTACAATGTTCATAACAGTTATTTCCCCAGTATACGTAACGTATATTTTGTTTAATTTAGATACCTTTGTGACTGCAACCTTGTACAAAAGTCATTGATTCGATGAAAAACAAATTTTACTTGTGTATTGAATCAATGCCTTTATGATAAGAGGCCGACATGATTTACGTTTTTAGCTCACATTGCCCGAAGGGTGCGGCGTCGGTCGTCAATATTTTACTTTAAACAACTTCTTCTCAATAACGAAAATGCCCAGGCTGATGCTATTTGGCCAGTAGCATGCTGAGATGAAGGGCTACAAAGTTTGTTCAAATCAATGACCTTCACTCATATTCAAGGTCAAAGGGGTCAAATATGTTAAAAAAAAATAAACAACTTCTTCTCTATAACCAAAATGCCCAGGGTGATCATATTTAGTCAGTAGCATACTAGGATCAAGGGCTACCAAGTCTGTTTAAATGTATGACCTTGAATCATATGAATAATAACAGGTTCTTTTGAATTATCTTTAATCATAAATACTGATATTTTATTTTGCCTGTAGTTTTATTTTAGATCACTTTTAAAGTGTGAGATTTATACCAGGTGAGCGATGCAGGCCCATTGAGCCTCTTGTTTATTTTGTTGTCAAGTGGTCAACATGTTAGTTTTACAAAGAGCTTGGGAAAAATCGTTTAACAATAAATTTTGGCGACATTTTCTTTTTTTCCCCTTTGACTTGATGTCATATTGAGAGCAAACATTTCACGACGCCCACCGTAAGTTCCTGCATTTCCAGTAAAAATGCCTAACAGTTACGTTGGTATTATTTGTACCTCGTGGTTGTTCTTTCATTTTAATGCGTTTGATCAGTTTCTGACCTTCGTCACAGAAAGAAAAAAAAAGGAAAATCACAAATAAACCTGTTTTTTTTTTTGATTATAGCATAATGTGATTTTGCTTATATTTTTTGAAAATTAAGATGAATGCCTTAACCTGTATTCAAATAGGAGCATTCCAACATTAGAATAAGATATGTTTTTGTCAAAGCAAAAGGAATAAATATAATTGTCTTTCGCTTTTTTGGACGTTTGCCTTACATAAAATAATAAATCATATAATTCTTTTTTAAAAATAAATTTTAGATGCTTAAAATACATGCTCTGCATAAAAGGAAGTGTTGTTGACTTAAAACGAATTTTCATCCCACAATAAGAACATTCCTGAATTAGAGAATTGCAACTGTTTTTATCAAAAACTTTAACTGTATATAAATATGTAAACTCCGCTACATAACGTATTATAATTTAACACAATATTTACATGTAAATGACTTGGGGTTTAATCCAATGGGTTAATGATAGGCTTGTTGCGAAGACCACCAGATGAATTCAATATGATATGCTGAGACATGTGATTAAGGCATAAGGCACACTCATACTAATTAGTGTGACGAATTAATTACATCCTATAATTTACTTAAAATGTTATCGGGGATACGTTCATGAATTCAAACAACCTAATACTGTATATTTTTTACACATTTCCAATAAATATATTAAGAAAAACAAAACGCAAA
>NW_018479109.1:0-4030 GCF_002113885.1 Mizuhopecten yessoensis | reverse complement strand
GTTGTAACCAAGTAATATTACCATACAACAATGTATACTACTACTGCTAATGCTACAGTACTGCTGTTGTATACAACTCTGACAACGTGTATACTGAAACTATTACATTACTACTGCTTATACACTATTACTACGCAACTACTGTTGTATAATAAGATACAACATTTATTATTTGTATACAATTTTGACAAAATAAACAGCATCTTTAGCTTAACAGTATCAAAATCATAAACACAATTGTTGAAATCCCCCTTACAAAATGTAAACATTTCAAAAAGTCTTTTCGTTGGAATGTTGTATAGTATAAACATCAATGTCGAAATATTTAAAAACTTCAACAACAAAAAAAACACGGGGTTATATAAGAATTATAGTTACCAGAAAGTATTCAGTGGAATATATCTTCTTTGTGTCTGGCTGCACACCTCAGTTCAATGAACAACGCCATTTTCTGTTAAACATGTATACCTAAACCGAAAGTACTATTGGTAACTATTGGGGTTCGTCCCAGGTCAGAGTTTACAGGTGATTATCTAGGATGTTTATTTAAGTTTTATCAAACACATACAAATTATGTACAACTACATTTTGCTAAACTACTGTTGAAACAGAAGGGAAGGTGCATAAAACCTCATAATTATAGAAATTTCAAAGAGTAGACAAAACTTATAATTTAACAATAAAAATATGTAACAAGAACGATTTGACATTACATCACTAGTATAAGACAAACACATTAAGATCTTTAAATATAATACTATTATTTATATATCACATTGATAGTTAGTTTTGATAAAATCACAATTGATTTATGTCAACAGGTCCAAGAAATATCGTATTCTTAATTCTTGTCATTTATATGCACCTTTCGATCTTATAGTAACAAAGTGTTTGCGATTTCAATATCTTAAAACCCACGTTTATCTTGTGTTATCTACAGTAGTAAACATATGTTAAGGGCTGACATCATATTGATGACTTCAATATGTTGGCCAGGTCACTCTGATAAAACAAATAGCGTACTAAAATTGTGAGGTGTTTTAGTCTGAATACACATTTTCAATTCGTGTCAGTCAAACCATGCTTAATACAGTGTTAATCTTTCTTCTCGAGTACAGATTTGCGATTCTGACACTAATATCATAGAGAAATATATAAGTGGGTCAAAATACGATTCATAAATCTACATAAGTATGGAGAAGCTATTGTAACTTTGTGTTTAAAATAATGATAATAATAATATATAACATTCGATATAGCGCTCTATCTAGCTAGAATAAGCCACTCTACAGCGCTTTACAGTACAAAGATATACATTTTTATACAATCAATACAATTAGCATATACATTAACCCATACAATTCTGAGGAATTCGCAGGAGCTGCCTTATCAGGCTCTTACTACTAGTCCTATGCCACCTGGCTAATATTTCCCCTTTATAGGAAATTTAAGAATGAAGTATTGATTTTCCACCATAAATCATCATTTGCAAGGAGGTAACTTGTGCATTTAACTATGTAATTACGTAATGAAGCTTCAACTGATTACACACTTTATAAAATAGCAAATAGCTAAGAGTTATTTGGTTGATCCTAAAAAAACCCACTAGAAATACGAACTAATGAAGCTTTTATTTGAAACAAATAATAAACGAATGCAGATTATGATAGCTCCAAACAAAGTCAACATTTATACTGCACCAAATGGCCATACATGTATAACCCTCAATAAGGCCATCATAAGTTAATGTATGACTTCAAACGTTTACATAGGTAAAATGTAAGGTCGTGACTTCAAACGTTTACATAGGTCAAATACAAGGTCGTAGTGATCAGCTTAATCTAACATGCAGACAACATCAACAAGTCAAGAAGTGCATTTCATCAAAACGATTTGATGTTAAATTGTTTTTGTTTACTTCTGTACAGCACGCGACAGGTAGGTAACAGATATAATTTGTTCCTTGTCAGCTTTATGGCTTGTTTAAAGAAAACGATATCGACGGGCATGCGTTGCTCTCGAACGAATAATGTTTAATAATTTTTAATAATCTAATGTATTTGCCTTTATATATGAAGAGAACAATTATATGTAACGACCGACTTCAATACTAGCAGCTTTCAGCCTTCACAGGGATCAACATAAATTGCGGCTAGTTTTGAAGTCGGTCGTGAGATCTTTTTTTTAATTTATTTTTATTAATATCTGCTTCACATAGACATTTAATCTTTTAATTATGATACTTAAGATAATATATAGATCACAATCATACGATCAACAATAATTCTCTTCGATACATCGTAAATTATAACATGTGGATATTTATCTAACGTATATTCAAGCTGACAAATCAACGGGTCTAGGCGTGCAAGTGTCGAGTGTGCTGCCGACTGGTATTTACGTCAGTGCAGTACCGCAGTGTACGTGTGCAAGAAACAGCATGTCACCACCTGCGGATCTAACATTTAACGTTCAGCACAACCCGTATGACCAAATAAATAACAATAACTAGTAATGCATGTTTTTCGAAATCATTGCACGTCGTTCAGTATCATGAAAGCTATTTGTCATATCAAAATTTATCACATTTTTGCTACGTAATGCACCTCCGTGACCATATCTAGAGTAAACAGAAAGTCCCAAACGTCATCATCAATAGACAACTCGAGCCTCCATAACGTGATTTTACTATAGCCATAATTAATTTGTTTTCATTTGAAATATTGCAAAAATACTTTCCATCTTAAATCATATGAATAAGATGATCAACAAGTTGTATTTTTAAGGTAAATTGTGCGTAATATCGACGATATGCATTTCGACCAATAAAGAGTATTTTCCCCGCCTTGCACCTTTTTCATTATTTGCTTTTGCCTGGTATTTCGAAGGTGACTCTGGTTTATCAGCGACAATAGCTTAAAAAAACTTCACTTAAATATTCCTAATATTAATATTTTAAAAACCCAATGACCCAACTTTTACCATAATGATGTATAATGCTTCTGTTGTTCTTGTATCACCATTGGAATTATTTTCCATTGTTATTTGTATTAATAACAATTAAACTGATTAGACGTGTTAGCAACGCATACATAACATCACTCCCAATATGTTATGCAAACAACCAATCATCTAGAAAAACAAGATGAGCATAAAAATAAATATATGAATAATACCTTAATATAGCAATAAAGTTAAACAATAAATAGTAAATATATAAATATTACAAAAAGAACAATATCTTTCTTAATAAGATTCCTGATGAGATAATTATGGCTACCATAAAACTCTCCCCCAGACTTCACCACCCTTCATCTTTGGAAGCCCCGTGTCAGCAGGCGACATCTGTGATATAAATAAAAAAAATCAAACGTTCAGGTTTACTATAGTACAGAGTAAATTAACATATTCAAGACAAATATCCGCTGATTTCCTGAATTTGAAAATATTATGTTTTTCATGTTGTTAAAATTGGCTAAACAAATACTTGGAAAAACACAATATATAAGGAAAAATGATTTACACTTTCATTACCTATTGCGATGGGTTGTAAGGCGTACAGCCAAGCAAAAGAACGAGTTCACTACAACATCGAAATATAAGTTTTATCTGCACCTTGACCTGAACAGTACACTCAGAAAAAAGTTGTTTAAATAATGGAATTAACAGTATATCTCTACAGACGAAAGGTGCCTTAATGAAATTTTAGCTTAAAGACGGGCCCAATCTAAGTGTAAAACTGGTACATGTATTATTTTCATTAATTAATAATTGAATTTTTCGCTCGAATCTTGTTTTCAATTTACTATTTTAATTCAATTTAAACCAGTTGAAGACATATGTGCCTCTTTCATACACTTTGTACAAGTACTAACTTTATTAACAAACAGCATATATCTGTTACGCTGATGTGGCAATCAATCAATTAAATAAATAAATAAATAAATAAATGTAAATAAATGAATAATCTTTATTTAACGTCGTATACATTGTCAACAACAAACATAAGCTCTGTAGAGCTTTTATTACG
>NW_018479108.1:0-4021 GCF_002113885.1 Mizuhopecten yessoensis | reverse complement strand
TATTTTGGCAACGGTCGACACGCTCCTTCTATAATGATAAACGATTATATGAGTTGGACTCCGACCATCGTACGACAGTGAGGTGTTACCGACATACATCATGCGGGCAACAGATAATTTGTTTCTTTTTTTTCTCTTTGAAGGGTATTACAGAAATCAAAGTTGATATTGTTGTAATCAGAAGGAACTGCTATCCATGGATGATAATTTTGGATAACAATATTTCTTCAAAGGCTAGATAGCATATACTATTTTTCCTTACTGTTTGTATATTGTTCCCTATTGTATACTTTCTCGATGCGTAAATTCATTAATTCACTAATCTATTGAAAATCGTGAATGCGCTAAAAGTTAAGTGCGTTTAAAATAACTATGTCTATAATATAATTAGCATCCATACCAAAGAACACTTATGTTTCGCTTCACGATATATTTTAGAGCCTTCGATACACCAAACACTGAACTGGACATTGAATGACGTGTTGAACGGATATATAATGAAGAGGTTTATGTCCACAATGGTCAGCCGCGGACTTTTAAAATGTACCCTTATCGAAAATAGAAATGAATATATTATCATTTTATATGATCCAAAAACAAATATGTCGCGACCAGCCCAGCCAAATGCCGATATATTGACGTGTAAAGTGTACGATTTTCACCTGTCCTCCTTCTACTAATTCGCACAATCGTACCTCGCGGTGAATTGGACTCTATCGGCTGTGAGGTGATCAGTTCAACGACTGTAGCAGCCACCATGGAAAGAAAAGGAATCAGATTATGCTGAAGATGACATTATATGGTATCTAGCCATATCAAATGTACCAGAGTTTACTAGCGTAATATAGCAAATCCTCCAGGTTGCACTTTAAAACAGAACTGTATGAAATTGTGAATTGACTTTATAATCAGTACTGGTGTGGCCTTATAACGGGTAGCATGTACATTTAGATGGTTACTCTGTACCATGTTTTCACTTTGTTAATACTGCTCATATTGCAGATAAGTTAAAATAGTTTACCGAAGAGGTCCATGACGCACTAAAGTTTTTTTTTATTAAATGTAATAACACCTCCAGATTCTACATGCCATTTAATGCTGTATTTGTTTTGTTATATTTAAGTATAAAAACATTTTTTCATGTCCAAGTAGTATATTAAAAAGGGAATGCATCTCATCCTCCGAAATTGTTTCAGTATTTATAGTTTAATAACGTGTGTTAAGAAAATAAAAAAACATCGAAAATATATATCCTCTTGAACTTTTAATCAATGGCAATACCAAATTTTCTACATCAGTCGTTTTCCCGATCTTAACCTACAACAGGACCAACAGGAACGGCTGGCAACTGAGCTGTACGATAAGGGTGACGATTTCGACTTTCCGATCGAGACCTTTGTATTTCTTGAGAGTAACATCCCTACTCCATACATACGGCAGTGAACTTTGTCTTTATTGATGGTATCATAATTAAATCCACCACCTACGGTCTAAGCATCTCAAAGTTTATTCTGTATTCAAGAGCTTACTCGAAGTATCTGGTATCTGTGACAAAACGTAGACCGCTGACGGAGAAAATTACTACACAGGTTCGGAGGGTTACGACTTGACTATCGGCAATTTATTGGTCACCACAACGATCTCATTGGAAAATACCTTGTGCATTATGAAGGTCCATACTCACTCGTGTACCTTGTTGTTCCGTTGTCATTATACACCAGCTTATCGCTGTTGGCATGTGCCATTCCTTGGACTTGACCTAGTTTGGCATGGCCGGCGTAGATAATGTAAAGCAGGAGTCTCAATACCTTCCGGAACACCTGGTCTTGTACTCTTTATATCTCTTACGAAGTTGTTATGTTAACATTTTCTTTTTTCAAAAGATTTATCGACCTAGGCGTATCCCGGTTAAAATGGTTCAAGTGGCGCAGAATTTTTTCACGATAAATGAACGCACTTGGACTGAACAGTTTCGGAGAATAAATAATAATGTATCAAGAATAATATGGATTTTTTTCTAGCGTCCACTAAATTATACAACACGGCTTGACCTTTATTTATAAAGAAATAATGCAAACTAGCAATAGTCAGCATTTTAGTTTCGGTTAGGTACGTCTGGACACCTCATTCTACACGTGCCGAATAATTCTGAGGTCATCATCGGTTCAGATCTGCGCCTGTCTTTTTATTTCTAGGTTCAACCGTTTCAACTGATTGAACCGGATACGCGAAAGGGTCCTTTGAGTTTTAGGTTGACAGTTGGGGTAAAAAAAATCGTCTAAAGTTACTCGCTTGACAGTTGTTTATGAGTAGAATTCTCAATTAAAAATTGTATATCCAATACAACTGTGTTTTACTCCCGTCTCGTTCTCCTTCTCGTTAACTATTCGTTTCTAATCAGCGTGATAATTAAGCATGTATTTCCCGGCAAACTAATGCAACGTTAACATGTGTATAACTCTGTAATTGTTAAGTGTTATGCATTACCGAGATTGGAATCACTATGGTAGCACATTGTCAAAATGAAAATACCGTGTTTTTTATTAGACAGGTGACAGGAGAATAAATAACTAGTCTCAGTGGGCACGATTCTGAAATAATGTAACCTATTATTTTTTAATATCCCATTACGTCTAACGTTTAATTTGGCACGTGCAATGACATTTCATGAATGTTACTTCACCCCAGACTCGGAAACACGACTGAGTTTTCAGTTAATTTAAATGATAATCACACTGCTACACTAACCTGCACTTACGCAACATTTTTCAAAATTAGTTAACAGTGTAGTGTTAACAGTATTTTGTTCAATAATCAGACAATGTTATTATGTACACGTAATTTCAGACGGATTCAAAATCAAGCCTAGAACCTATAGCAATTCCTCTTCCAAACATATTTACAGATAAAATAATTCTTCAAAACTGGGACAACTTGACTGCTTATTACCAATTGAATACAAATGAAGTTTAACATTTAACATTTCTACATGAGGTGAGATTTAGAAACTATAGACATATAGTGTATGACACGTTAGGTTCGAATGCCAATACTTTACGCTTAGAATTAGTCATATACATACATGTTTACATATACCTGCACTCACTCCAGCGTAGTTACAATATAACCTTCACTAACGAGCACGTTCAATTTACACATATACATACAGTATAACCTGGACCGAAAACTGACGATGTTAATAAGGTAAAAATTCATGCGTATCATATACGATATTGATGAAATTTCTGAATACTTAAGTTTTATTGATTTAAACATATTTAATGCAAATTAATATTTACAAAATAATTGGACACACGTTTTTACAACTTATCACAGTTTTTATATATTTATAAATTATATCTTTATCTGGAAATAGAAAATAAGGAGAAGGAAAGATGGAGAGAGAAACGAAGTAAAGGAAAGTAAACAGGAAGGGTCGGAGAAAAAAAGAGTGATAGAGAGAGAAAGATGATCACATCAGCCAAACCGTTTGCATTTGCTTATCTAATTTAGAAAAGATTTTTCAATTGAAGTAGTTTCATCGCTATGTAGGAGTAAGTCATAAGGTTAATACTCACTCTCTTACTAATAGATATTGATGTAGGGTTCATAGGGGAGACAAAGAGGAAGTGACAAGAGTCTTCAAATAGATTACCGCATGCACATTCAGCTGTATTAGTTAAATTTGCTCTAAATAGGGCATAGTGAAGAGAGCTGGCACGGTTTCTCAAACGGCAATGAAGTATATTTAGATTATAAGAACCCCATACCAGAAAGCATTTATTTTGTATTTTTCCTTTTAATTTTATATTTGTTTTAAATGAACTTAAGTTTGGTTGTCTTAGGTTATAATGGGAAGTAACCCCAATGCTATCTGGTATGGTGTCACACAAATAATTTTGAGCTGTTCCGTTTTTAATTATAAAGAATAGGGATAAGTGTCTGTGTTTCCCTCTAGTACTAAGTGGAACCCAGTCGATTTCATTAAACATATGTTCAATTATTGTGTATATGGGTAGTC
>NW_018479107.1:0-4019 GCF_002113885.1 Mizuhopecten yessoensis | reverse complement strand
AAAACGTTCAACTTTACTCGTACCGTAGGGAATGCCATTTGTACAGAGAAGATTCAGGTGGTATTCCAAATGATATAATAACTGAGATAAGGTTGCTAATAAATTCCGACAACGTTCATATATATGACATTCCAATACAAAGTTGAACATAAATCACACTTGTAATTTGCACCAGTAAAATTTGGTAACAGTTACAGTATGGTATTATATACAGTATGGTTACAGATACAGTATGGTAACAGATACAGTATGGTAACAGATACAGTATTGTAATAGAAACGGTATGGTAACAGATACAGTATGGTAACAGATACAGTATGGTAACAAATACATTATGGTAACAGATACAGTATGGTAATATATACATTATGGTAACAGATACAGTATGGTAACAGATACAGTATGGTAATAGATACAGTATGGTAACAGATACAGCATGGTAACATCAACAGTATGGTAATAGATACTGCATGGTAACATATACAGTATGGGAACAGATTCAGTATGGTAACAGATACTGTATGGTAACAGATACAGTATGGTAAAAGATACAGCATGGTAACAAATACAGTATGGTAACAAATACAGTATGGTAACAGATACAGTATGGTAACAGATACATTATGGTAACAGATACAGTATAGTAACAGATACAGTATCGTAACAGATACAGTATGGTAACACATACAGTATGGGAACAAATACAGTATGGTAACACATACAGTATGGTAACACATACAGTATGGCAACAGATACAGTATGGTAACAGATACAATATGGTAACAAATACAGTATGGTAACATATACAGTATGGTAACAGATACAGTATGGTAACAGATACATTATGGTAACAGATACAGTATGGTAACAAATACAGTATGGTAATAGATACAGTATGGTAACAAATACGATATGGTAACATATACAGTATGGTAACAGATACAGTATGGTAACATATACAGTATGGTAACAGATACAGTATGGTAACATCAACAGTATGGTAATAGATACAGCATGGTAACAGATACAGTATGGTAACAGATACAATATGGTAACAGATACAGCATGGTAACATATACAGTATGGTAACATATACATTATGGTAATAGATACAGCATGATTACATATACAGTATGGTAACAGATACAGTATGGTAATATATACAGTATGGTAACAGATGCAGTATGGTAATAGATACAGTATGGGAAAATATACAGTATGGTAACAGATACAGTATGGTGACAGATAGAGTATGGTAACAGATACATTATGGTAACAGATACAGTATGGTAACAGATACAGTATGGTAATAGATACAGTATGGGAAAATATACAGTATGGTAACAAATACATTATGGTAACAGATACAGTATGGTAACAGATACAGTATGGTAACAGATACAGTATGGGAACATATACAGTATGGTAACACATACAGCATGGTGACAGATACAGTATGGTAACATATACAGTATGGTAACAGATACAGTATGGTAACAGATACTATGGTAACAGATACATTATGGTAACAGATACAGTATGGTGACAGATACAGTATGGTAACATATACAGTATGGTAACAGATACATTATGGTAACAGATACAGTATGGTGACAGATACAGTATGGTAATAGATACAGTACGGGAACAGATACAGTATGGTAACAGATACAGTATGGTAATAGATACAATATGGGAACATATACCGCATGGTAACATATACAATATGGGAACAGATTCAGTATGGTAACAGATACAGTATGGTAACAGATACAGTATGGTAATAGATACAGTATGGTAACAGATACAGTATGGTAACAGAAACAGTATGGTAACAGATACAGTATGGTAACAGATACAGTATGGTAATAGATACAGTATGGTAACAGATACAGTATGGTAACAGATACAGTATGGTAACAGATACAGTATGGTAACAGATACAGTATGGTAACAGATACAGTATGGTAACAGATACAGTATGGTAACAGATACAGTATGGTAACAGATACAGTATGGTAACAGATACAGTATGGTAACAGATACAGTATGGTAACAGATACAGTATGGTAACAGATACAGTATGGTAACAGATACAGTATGGTAACAGATACAGTATGGTAACAGATACAGTATGGTAACAGATACAGTATGGTAACAGATACAGTATGGTAACAGATACAGTATGGTAACAGATACAGTATGGTAACAGATACAGTATGGTAACAGATACAGTATGGTAACAGATACAGTATGGTAACAGATACAGTATGGTAACAGATACAGTATGGTAACAGATACAGTATGGTAACAGATACAGTATGGTAACAGATACAGTATGGTAACAGATACAGTATGGTAACAGATACAGTATGGTAACAGATACAGTATGGTAACAGATACAGTATGGTAACAGATACAGTATGGTAACAGATACAGTATGGTAACAGATACAGTATGGTAACAGATACAGTATGGTAACAGATACAGTATGGTAACAGATACAGTATGGTAACAGATACAGTATGGTAACAGATACAGTATGGTAACAGATACAGTATGGTAACAGATACAGTATGGTAACAGATACAGTATGGTAACAGATACAGTATGGTAACAGATACAGTATGGTAACAGATACAGTATGGTAACAGATACAGTATGGTAACAGATACAGTATGGTAACAGATACAGTATGGTAACAGATACAGTATGGTAACAGATACAGTATGGTAACAGATACAGTATGGTAACAGATACAGTATGGTAACAGATACAGTATGGTAACAGATACAGTATGGTAACAGATACAGTATGGTAACAGATACAGTATGGTAACAGATACAGTATGGTAACAGATACAGTATGGTAACAGATACAGTATGGTAACAGATACAGTATGGTAACAGATACAGTATGGTAACAGATACAGTATGGTAACAGATACAGTATGGTAACAGATACAGTATGGTAACAGATACAGTATGGTAACAGATACAGTATGGTAACAGATACAGTATGGTAACAGATACAGTATGGTAACAGATACAGTATGGTAACAGATACAGTATGGTAACAGATACAGTATGGTAACAGATACAGTATGGTAACAGATACAGTATGGTAACAGATACAGTATGGTAACAGATACAGTATGGTAACAGATACAGTATGGTAACAGATACAGTATGGTAACAGATACAGTATGGTAACAGATACAGTATGGTAACAGATACAGTATGGTAACAGATACAGTATGGTAACAGATACAGTATGGTAACAGATACAGTATGGTAACAGATACAGTATGGTAACAGATACAGTATGGTAACAGATACAGTATGGTAACAGATACAGTATGGTAACAGATACAGTATGGTAACAGATACAGTATGGTAACAGATACAGTATGGTAACAGATACAGTATGGTAACAGATACAGTATGGTAACAGATACAGTATGGTAACAGATACAGTATGGTAACAGATACAGTATGGTAACAGATACAGTATGGTAACAGATACAGTATGGTAACAGATACAGTATGGTAACAGATACAGTATGGTAACAGATACAGTATGGTAACAGATACAGTATGGTAACAGATACAGTATGGTAACAGATACAGTATGGTAACAGATACAGTATGGTAACAGATACAGTATGGTAACAGATACAGTATGGTAACAGATACAGTATGGTAACAGATACAGTATGGTAACAGATACAGTATGGTAACAGATACAGTATGGTAACAGATACAGTATGGTAACAGATACAGTATGGTAACAGATACAGTATGGTAACAGATACAGTATGGTAACAGATACAGTATGGTAACAGATACAGTATGGTAATAGATACAGTATGGGAACATATACAGTATGGTAACAGATACATCATGGTAACAGATACAGTATGGTAACAGATACAGTATGTTAACAGATACAGTATGGTAATAGATACCGCATGCTAACATATACAGTATGGGAACAGATTCAGTATGGTAACAGATACA
>NW_018479106.1:0-4003 GCF_002113885.1 Mizuhopecten yessoensis | reverse complement strand
CCTTTATGTGCCTTTTAAATTAAAAAAAAAGTAATAACGAGCAGAACGAGAGAAACCTTCAGGAAGTGGACAAAATATACATCCAATATCACTAATCGAATAGATGCACTAACAATTTGCATAATTCCTTATCTGTATTGTAAATACATATGTGTGTACCACGAATCACATAATCACGCTGTTTTCCTTGATTATTCAATGACAAGCTGTCTTTGGGACGAACAAATCAGAGAGAGAAAAAAATTCCTTTGAATTTTGAACACATAGGTTTTCCTTTTCTGTACACTTGCGTTTCACTCCTCATATATTATGTTGTGCAGAAAATGTAAAATTAACCAAACTAAGCCATTCATATGTGTAACAGGGATTGTTTGTTCTTGTACTTTTGTGTTTATGTTTTTGTTCTTATTTCATTTGTTGTACTAGAGTAAACTTTTACCATTTTAAAATCATAATTTATTACAATTGCTCAAATAATAACTAACATCAGTTGGTTGAATTTATTCTTCGGTCACAGTATTTAAAAAGGTTGGAATTTACATGACAAGCAGACACTTAAAGAAGAAAAAAAAATCTATTTAGGACTGCACCCATAAAAAAATAATATAAGCTGTCTAACAAGTTTGTGCAGTTCTGAAATGTTTTTCGTTTTCTCCGTGAAATTTTATTTTCAATAAAAAGGAAAAACTCAGCATTCAATCTATAGAAAGATTTATTTAGTAAACACACGGTAGTTATACTTATTTAAACTTTAACGCAATATTAAAAAAAAGTATGTATTTGAAGCCTATCTGGACAACAAGGAAACAAATACAGATTAAAACCATCATCGACAAGGCAAACCAGGTTTATCATCTCTATTTTATTAAAGCCTTCTGGTGATTCATTTCTAATGTCTTATAGGTTACAACATTTTCGTCTGCATTTTAAAACGGTACAGAAAGTCTTCACCGCGTTGAATATACATATTTATATGTGAATATAACTTAAATATATTTCAAATGAATATGATTAAAAAAAATGACAAAAAAAGTAAAAATAATTGATCCTATGAAATATAATGGCTGATAATGGTTGATATGCAGGAGACAGAATTAAGAAATAAAAAATATAGAAAGAAAACATGTGTGAAGATAATTCAACTATGTACAACACCGGAGAAAATATATAAATGTTAGCGAAAACAGAATTTATCAAAACTGCAAATGAAGTTATACTTTTTGTCTCACACCGTCACAACACACAATAATTCTTGCTTTTACATTGTAAACATAACTTATGGACCAAGACTACATCCAATATGTCCCTGGGAAGCTGGATCACACAGAAAAAAGAACAATTGTTTGATAATATTCTTATAAACTATCAATCATTAGTAAATTTTACAGCTTATGTTGAACTTTGATTACTGTGTTGTCCCATTTATGGCCCCAGATCATCAGCTTAAGCTCTTTATTTAAAATGTTGGTAAACATCCAAAAGTAAGTTTTAGAATTGTCTTTTGAAGGTTTCCGACACTGACCTTTTATAGCCCTGCCCCTTGACCACCTACAGGCAGCTTAATATCTTCACCAGCGATCGATTTACTAAGGATACCTGTAACCTGTTTTACTGTTGCAGGAACCAAAGACATCAGCACGATTGATGTTGCATTACCGATAACACTCGTGAAAAATCCACATAAATTCCAACAGAGGATACAAGCTCTCTCCAGTAGTTTCTCCATGGTGTGCCGTACCTGTAATAACCAACATTTTTCAGTGTAATCCCAGCCCATACTTCCATCCTCCTTTAGATAGCATTCTAAAATGTTTTTCCTTTTTCCGGATTCGACCTCAATGTATATCACCCGATCTTTTGTATCGCCTTCTAAATGGTATAACTTTATACGCAGTGTCAGGTTTTTCCTGATCCAGCCCCATTCACTATTGATTTTGCTTCCAGCCATTTTTACCAGTTTCCGATGATTTATATCATCTTGGCGTAGAGGATCGTCATCTCCAATATAGACATGGGAAAACAATTCTGAGGTGTTCAGCACTTTGTCGACCTCTTCAGAATTGACCTTGTTCTCGCAACGATATCGATCTATCGTGGTAAAATCCTAAAATGATAAGATTTTAATGTTTTGAAATATGGTTAATTGGAGTCCTGCTTTATACATACAATATTTATTTATATCAAACATATGTGTTCAGCTAAATGGTCACCTTCACACCGGACACACTCTCTCCATCTAGTCTGGTCCCTATGTACTGAATACAATTTCACTGGTTTTGTTTTAGAACGGAACGTTTAGAACTTAATATGTACACTCATGTTATCCGCCCGCATCTTCCAATCCAAGATACTTTTTCATGGTATATTCCCTTAACAATATTATCAACCTCTCCTTTTTCTCCTGTAAACTAATTGTATACTTATCTACAATTAATTGCCCAAATGTTTACAGAAGAAGTATATTTATATATACTTGCGACAAGGTTGCAATACTCTTTCGTTCTCTAGAAAATTTCTAATCTTCTGTCTTATTTTATCTACCAAGCCATATTGAAACGAACCACTTTCTGACGATTTAGGCAGTGGTCCCTGCAGAAATTGTCTATGCTGCCTTCTACCCTACTATCCTATAAAAAATAGATTTTGTGACGAGTTGTTTTGGTGGAGACATTGTTTGTGCAAATTTCTGATGCGTAATTATCCATTAATAAAAACTCTAATAATGATTAATATCTACAACCTTTTTATAGCATTTGTTATCCAGTTACTGTCACATTATCCGACATTTTCCGATTTTGAATTCTTTTTACAACCATCCGAAGAGATATGCATTAACATAAGCATATATTATGTAACAGATAACTAGTTCACTGTCATGATCTCTATTTATCTCCGTGCTATATGTTGTGATAGAGATATTTTTTTGTTACTATCTTGATAAAGGGGCGTACTGCCTAGGAAATTTTGCAAAATACTTTACATGCTTTGTCGCGTATAAAACGACACATGGCTTTTCGGTTTATTTCAAAATGACAACTGCATTACGTCACAATTATATATCATCACATAGTTTACATCCATGTTTAATAAGATTAATATGATATGATTGCCGTATAACGGTTTTTTTTGCACGGTTTTAAATTTTCACAAATTTGACTCAAAAGTATAAAATTAACTTTACACAGTTTATAACTTCGCGATTTAGACGTGTGAAGGTACAACATATTAGGAGTGTTAAGCACAGAGACAGGACACTCGGCATTGAAAGTGTCAAGTTCTCCATTATGAACTCTTTATTACAGCATAATGAGCAGCAATAAGTATATTTTGTCAAACAAATAATTAACAATTATGACATGTTTGAAATAATCTATTTTATGGTACTCTTATTAGGTATATATATGAGTACATACTCGCTATTTCAAGACATTGCAATTATAAAGATTACTATTGCGGCTCAATTTGTATGCTTGTCGTATTTTTTTGCAGATCGTATTTTCGCGATCCCTTTATTGACCCGAAAAATGGCGTAATACTTATAATTATATTGGTAGTTCAACAAAGTGTGCCTATTTATGGGGGAAGGGAGGAGAGAAAACATTTATAATAAAAAGGTCAGACAAGATAAAAATATCTCCTGACAAGAGATCAGGCTGAGAAGATGAATGTCATCGCACTACTCGAAGTTAAGAGGAAACTATCTTATGGTTATACTGGAGTTCAGCTTTCAACAGAGAATTTTGCAGGACTACATGTCAACAACGGGGAAATGTTACCTACCTCTTGACTGAAGGTCAGCCTTTGGCTAGAGGGCCACCATATTATGACTTATTGCTAATCCGGGGTCATCCCCAGTCTAACAGACTGTTTAGGATGAGGGTTGGGTTAGACCACTACCCGAAACGTAGAGGTTATATGAGGTAACGCAAAATAACGCAACTTGTAGGTCGGGGGCGGTTAATACGCTTTTCTCACGCGTCATGGACACGGATGTCAAAACGAG
>NW_018479105.1:0-4002 GCF_002113885.1 Mizuhopecten yessoensis | reverse complement strand
AGTGACGTGACTTTGAGAGAGCATATCTTGGATGGATAGAAGGGGGGAGGGGGGGGCGAATATATTGAATATTTTAAATCATTGTTTTATGATATGAGAATCACGTCCTATTTTAAAATTTACATCCAATTATCTGCTTTCTCCTATTGATAATCACTTCATTGGTAAGGATTGCATATTTGATTTGTCTAGATCTGACACTGCACCAGTACACGAGAGATGTGTTTTAGCCGATTTACAGATAGATTATATCGTGCCTGTACAAATAAATCAGTGTGTCAACCGAAATATGCGGGAGCGTCAATTGTTGATGTACACAGGATGTAAAACATTGTGTCGACTCGTGAGTATTCTAATCCGTACAAAGGTGTGCTTGTCCTGACATAATTAACATATTAAACTGAGCTTTATCATATAATAGATGAAACGAAAAGAAATAATTAACGGATGATGAAAAAACATAAAGAGGGGTTATTTTCATTATTTAGTCATATATATTTGTCGTCAAGAATGCAAGCGCACCGAGTCACACTTTTAAATGAACTTTCAAATGCAAATTGTAAGAAATTTATTGTGTATTTTTTTTAATCTTTATTGAGTAATATCTACAGTCACAATTAAACTTTCGTGATATTGCGCTGAATATTACGATCAGCTTACGTTTACTGCGATTATTTTAACTGTAATTGCACCGAGTCCTTTGAATCGAAGGGTATAGGAGACAAGTCTGAATTTTTATTGCATAAATTCTACTTCACTCTATAGCAGTGTTTCTTGGTCAAAAAAGAGTAGATCTCAAACCTCTAAAAAGCGTGGATTAAGATGTACTACTATAAAGTCGTGTTATTTTTTCGGCTGATCAAAAATCAAATTTTGAAAACCCCTTTTCTTTGAACCGAAATTATAATTGAGCAACAAACTGGAAATTGATAATGATGGTCTACTGCATGGTGGTCCATACAAAAGTTGTTCATACTTTTCGGTTTATCAGAAATCCAATATGGCTGCTGAGGTCGCCATTTTCAAACTCCGCAAGTTCAAACGGACCGACTAAAATGTAACTTGGAAAGGACGATCTAAATAGCAAAGATGACTAAAAACAATCAATTATCACTATCAACCACCCTCGATACTCCAGACGTTACGTTCACTTTTGCTCTCTGCCGAAAAGCGAAAGTGAGCGTAACCCCTGGAGCGACGAGGATGACTATCGCCGTATTTTTGGTTTCTAACAAATGATGGAACTATATTGGTTTTCCTACATTACTATTTCCAGTTCACGTCTCAACGGCACTATTTATAAAGTATAAGTTAGCTGACCATTAAGACGAATGGGCCTCTTGTATATAAATAGATATATTCGTCACTCGCCTAAGTGTGAAGTAGTATCGACTTCCGCACAACATTTTATCTCAACACACAAACAAAATTACTCGCGAAATTCTCGTCGGGCCGGAAGTTCGATCAAGTATAACTCCTTCAGTAGACCGGACATTCGGACGGGTAGCTCTTTAAATTGGGTTTAATAAATATCGTCTGATATTAATGCACAACAAAATGACTAATATATATGAAACAATTGTTGTAACGTAAAATTCCAATAAGTAATCCAATTTCATTAAAGGCGGTGAGATACACGAAGAAATATTACGGAATGCCGCGGTAGACGAGGAACTTCTTTTTAAAAATAATATGTTTAACAGAGACTTTTACGGGGAGTGAATGTAAATATGATAACAGGGATGAAAAAAACTAATTGTATGTTACAAATTGGTGAGAGCTAAGTGTTAACGTTATCTAAACTTTCGTTTCCGTTCCAGATGATGACAGGGGATTTGCCTTCCTTAGGATTGAGACAGGGGACGAGATGAGCAAACGCAAGAAGTTCGCTCTTGTCACCTTTATAGGGACAAATGTCGGGGCCCTTAAAAGGGCAAAGGTCAGCACGGATAAAGCTCAAGTAAAGGACGTATTCAAGGTAAGGGACAAATCGACCCACTTGTGCAACACTGTCTTCTTTGTCATGTTTTCCCTCAGACATAACAAATATAACATCGAATTCCAGGGGTATGTGTCAATGCGGTGCACAGAAAATCGAGAAAGACTACGGTCGACTCGTCTTCCACGTTGATATTCATTAATTTTGGACGACAAAAAGACACGGTCGACTCGTCTTCCGCGCTGATATTCCTTAATATAAGACGACCAATTGCCTAATTTAAATTCATGTTCTCGCAACTGGTGAAACATTTTTGGACGAATATAGGTTCGCTTTACTCTTGCACTGTACTTCAATGCCTCTATTTTTGTATTTTACAGAGTTTCGCAATAGAAATACTTACCAACGAGAAATCAGATCTGAGGGTGGATAGGATAAAAGCGGAAGTAGTCAAGGCAGGTGGCGCTAACTACGGCACCGGATGTTAACGATGCTTAGAAAACATTTCACTGGTTTAAACTATCGTTCCATCGTGAAAAAGCATTCCATAGTATAGACACTTTATTTATATGTTAGATCAAATGCTGAGCTTTGTAGAAAATGGTCTCAAATCTTTTAACATGTTATATTGTTTGAATGTTTGCATATACTGTACGCTACCTTGCTGTGATATTATTTACTTTCTGAAGTATTCACCACAAACAAACATTGAAAAGATTTCCCTAGATTATGATGACTTTTCAGATAATGAGAAAGATTAGCTAAGGGCGATAACTCGTGCACAATTCACGTGTATAATGAATGTGATAATATATGCCCTTAAACAAGCTAAATTGCTAAAGGTACATGTGGAGTAAACACATTTATGTATTTCATATAAGTTATGTGCAGAATCAAAGCCAAAATGTTAAAATCAAAGGCAAGGGTGCAAAAGAAACCCTAAGTTAGCATCCTGATTAGAAAAATCGTAGATTCGCCATTGATTCCTGCTGTTTGAATACTTGTGCAAATATTTTCTGTCTGACAAATATATATTTATTATTTATATGTTAATTGTCTATGGACGAGTGTAATCGTGCTTGTGTTCCCTACGATCTCACTTTATTCAGTCAGTCTCACTTTATTTTCAACTTAAGTGTTTTAGTCATTAAAAAGAACATCTTATGACATGTAAAATTTAGTAATATATAAAAAATATGTTATGTTTCCCTCCCTCCGCCCTCAACCACTCACCCATGGAAGATTTTTAATAAACAAAACATATTTTCCTTTACATTTAACCATTTTTCTTATCTTATTTTAACATTTTATTATCTTCATATAATACGTTATTACTGTCTCATATCCTTGTATTTTAAGGGAATATACAATACACCTTATGCCATGGTATTGTGCAAATCCCCATTTCCACTTAAAATATAGCGTCCCTCCCTTTTGCAGAATCCTAGATCAGCACTAGATGTGGACTGTCCCTCATATATAGGTTGTCGGCTCTTTATAATAATATGCCCCGCCCCGTCCCTCTGTTTAATTTGATAAAGGGTAGAGGTTTATAAAACACACACAAAAAACCACTGTGAACGTCTTTAGGGGTATTACGTGAACAACGAGTGTCTCAAAGTTGGATAACATGTTAAAATAAATGTATATGTTTATGAAAAACCTTACAGATTGCGTTGCGTTCCTTTGTGACAGTTTGCTTGCGTTTTGCTGGAAGAGCCATTTATAAACCGCATCTTCAACGTTTGGAAGGAGTGTTCGTCTGAATTCGTAAACTCTAAAGATGATATCAATTCAAACTAAAGACCCCGACGTTAAACTTACTCCCGGCCTTAATTATATCTGCACCTAAAAGGCTAAATATGGAAAACTGGACTCGAACGACCTGTCTGACCAAACCGTTCTCATGCTCAAGCATGTTTTCGTTTTTTTAGCCTAATTTCTTGTTCCGGTAATAAATCAATCATAAAATCTTATTTTGTCAATTATTTAGAGAAAAGTTGGAAAGACTTGGAGCCGAATACTGTTTTCAATGTTTACATTTGACTTTTTGATAGTTTGAC
>NW_018479104.1:0-3997 GCF_002113885.1 Mizuhopecten yessoensis | reverse complement strand
AAAAATACCGTTAAAAGTCTGAACCACAGGATTTGAAATTTCCCAGTCAAATAATTTATTTTTAATGCTTCCTCTTTATATGAACAAATGATGAAAAATATCAAAGTATTGGAGGTCGGATGATAAGGAATGAATTACAGAAAAACCAAAAACCATATAGGAGTCCATATGGTATTTGCTAAAGTTACTGTTTTCTAATTTGTAAGAGGTCATTTAATCTCGTTTCATTTTTTTTCTTTCTATATCTATAATAAATATGGGCAAAGAAGTAATAATCTAATCTTGCGTGTAACAAGCATTTTCATTGGTTTACAAATTTATGTTATCGGCCCATAACGTAAAAAAATGACGTCGCCGTTTGTAACGTCGCTTTTGATTGGCCGATACAGCAGCGCAATACTTTCTTAGAGAAAAGAGTCCATCAATAAAAGTGGATTTCCATAGGGATTGCGTATAGTAGATTCAATTATAAGGATTAAATTGAATATATTTTTCATGTTATGGAGCTATAACACAAAAAACCGGAGTGTACTCTCATCATGAAACATAATTATATTCAAGTTAATCCTTAAATAACGACAGTGCAGACAAAGAAACTAGTCAAATTCAGGGCGATTTTCCCCTTCATCAAGTTAGTAGAGCTCTGTTTACAATCGTCCAAAATGTCCCACCTGATCAGGACGCCATTTTTGTATATCATGGTAGTGACTACTCAACAAAAAGAGGCGGTCCGGAAAATTTCTAAACAAGAATGATATAATCTGTTTTCGGTTCCGATCAGTACGGCTTGTTAATTAGTCACTACCCCGACATTCAAAAATGACGTCCGCTCAGGTGGGCACCTTTCACTCAAGTCATTACTCGCAGCCGCTGATGCCCCACCGGAACGAAAGGAATGCAACCCGATATCTTACTCGCTGGACACCGTTCTCAAGCGCCTGAAAATAGTCCTCCTTACTCCCGTATAGCATTATGATCTACGTTTATATATGCTTACATGCGTTTCCTGACCTAAAAACCCGTTTGAACAAATAATCGTCAGAGGACTATTTTTCCGCTGGTCATGTAATTACATGGGCGTGACGTCACAAGGGCGTGACGTCACAATGGCTCAACAATGACGTGACGTCACGAATTTGGAGAACACCGATGCCGCAATGCAGCAAAGGCAACGCGATGAAATTAAAACGTTTTACTATATATTAAGCGTACACGTTAGAAAGACGAGATCATTTTTTTCTGCGCAAACTCTTTTTTTGCAAATATGGGATATGCCAAGCTCACGAATTAGTTTTCGTCAAAAATGCTCAGGGGAAATTTTCAAAATGGTAGCCAGTCAAACGCATTTTCATGGTTTCTGAGCTTATTCTGGTAATGGGAATGAAAGAAAAATACTATTTAATGCCCAATGGTGTAGGATAGGGAAATTCCACCCTCGGGATTTTCAAATATATTAAAACTCTTGGCAAAGCCTCGTGTTTTACCAAATCTGAAAACCCCTCGGTTGGAATTTCCCCATCCTACACCCCTGGACACGAAAGTCTTACAACCTGCGCCACATCTACGTATCTTAGGACCATCTTATACGGTTAATAACGACATGATCTCAAAAAAATATACTGATCTGTTTTGCTTTTCCTGATCTTGATAATCCAATGATCTACCCCTACCACTACACCAGTGCAACTATTCTTTTGTCGTAGCGTAGTCACAGGCATTTGTTTCTGTCAATAACAAAAATGAGTCGGTTGTTGGTTTTTTTCTCATGACTATTTTTATTGGCAGAAACAAATGCCTGTGGCGTACGTGTAAGCAAGGAAATCACAGTAATAAAATAAGTTTTGTACGTAAAATTAATTTAAGTTCGCTTACCTTGTAACACACAGAAACACGCCACGATAACCAGCCATGTTGTCACGCCCATGTTGTTTCCTCTGTACCTGTACCGTCACCTACCTGTCCCTTCACGTACAAAATACCCGCCTCTTTATAGCCCAGCTGGACANAGTCTGGTTGAACGGGACGACATACATGGCTAAAAGGTCACAACGCACGTGCATTTCGGGACGATGACAGACTAGTGTTCATGTACCCCGTCAATCGGGAACCATCTGCACTTTCCGTAAACGAGAACTTCTTTTCTCGTTTACGGAAAGTACCGACGGTTCCCGATTAGTACCCCGTAGAAAGTGTTGGGGCAACGTTTTACATTCACGACACACTGAGTACAAGGGTACATATGTAATTAGAAACTTGGCAAAACTCCGAAACGAATAAACTACTCATTACGAATAACTCGAGGGAGGTTTAAATTTTCCATATTTCTGATATTTTTCCAATACACAAGTTTCCTTTTTTTAGTCGCAAATAAAGTCAAGCACAACCTGTATCATTTAGGTAACTTAGGAAGCCCTAACAGTTCTCATAGGTTTTCTATTTCACAATTTCCTTTCCCGGGCTACGAATTATACATATTTTTATCCACATTTTGACCAGTTTTATTTCTAGAATATTATCTATCAACTCAGTAGCATCACAATACTGGACCAGAAACTAATACCGGACCAGATACTAATACTGGACCAGATACTAATACTGGACCAGATACTAATACAGGACCAGATACAAATACTGGACCAGACGCTGTAATACTGGACCAGATACTAATACTGGACCAGATACTAATACAGGACCAGATACAAATACTGGCCCAGACGCTGAAATTCTGGCCCAGACACTAATACTGGACCAGACACTGTAATACTGGAGCAGACACTGTAATACTGGAGCAGACACTAATACTAGAACAGACACTATTATACTGGACCAGACACTGTAATACTGGACCATACACTGTAATACTGGACCAGACACTGTAATACTGGACCATACACTGTAATACTGGACCAGACATTGTAATACGGGCCCAGACACTGTAATACTGGAGCAGACACTGTAATACTAGAACAGACACTGTAATACTAGAACAGACACTATTATACTGGACCAGACGCTGTAATACTGGACCAGACACTGTTATACTGGACCAGACACTGTTATACTGGACCAGACACTGGACCAGACACTGTTATACTGTACCAGACATTGTAATACTGGACCAGACACTATTATACTGGACCAGACATTGTAATACTGGACCAGACACTGATACTGGACCAGCATTGTAATACGGGCCCAGGACATTGTAATACTGGACCAGACACTGTGATACTGGACCAGACACTGTAATACTGGACCAGACACTGTAAGACTGTAGGTAATCAGCATTATGGTACAAAACACTAGCGCGAGTCCAGTTGATTTGATGTATAGGACTTGTATCGTATAAGCTGCACGAGTTTGTAACAAACTATACCATACAATCACCAATTCTTAATAACCTTCACAATTCAGTATCGAAGGTGTGAAATACATATTTCCAGTTAGCTACTTGTTAGTGACTAAAACTCGACACTATACAGGCAGACATATTTTTAAAAAGGTGGCACGTTGCACTGCTGTAAGCGAAATCCGTACTCTGTACAATGTAGATGGCGGAAACAATAACGACTCTGTCACAATTTCTTAAAATTTATTATGCATAAATGTAACAAGAAAAAACGAAACATTGCCAAATTTAACGAAATTCAACGAAGTTTTCTAACAACAATTAAATCCAGACAGCACCCTTCATTATTGGTACTCGACAGCGCCCCCTACTTCCCGGTTAAACCGCTTGTCGCCGGTACGCCGTTAATGAGCATTTCCTTTTCCTTTATCATAGTATTGAGTTTATTCTCAATCGGTCCATATTTTGGATCCGAGGTCCAGGTAGATGGCATCAGGGACTTGATGCTGCAATGAACAATGACAAAAAGGAAGATCTGTTTTATTTAGCTCTTGGCAGCTGGTTACAAAAACTCGATGACCGCCATAGCCATCAACTCCAAATGAGTTGCTATTCTATTTACCCGAGATACTTATTGGAATTTAGATA
>NW_018479103.1:2853-3995 GCF_002113885.1 Mizuhopecten yessoensis | reverse complement strand
GCTACGTTTTTTCCGTGTTACATACATATATACTGCTACGTTTTTCGTTTACAATTGCCATGTATACAGGTTACTCTGCTATTTAAATCTCTTTTCCTCAATAACAGCTATTCTAGAATGATCTCCGTCACGAAATGGGAAAGATAACATGACAGAGATTTTTTTTTTATAAAAATTATCTATTAATTGCTGAAACAGTTACTTCCCTTCCAACGGGACACTCGCACGAATAGCCTCGATGTGGACAAAGATACAACCGTGAATTGGTCTTAATATATTATTATAATTCGACGTTCATTTTTTATTAAGATTAGACTAAGGTAGAATGATTGATAAATAGTTTTCATGATCGTTTCTTAATCGTCAGCGACATAGGGTTTCTGTGAGAAATGTCCCATTTTTAAATGTTTGAAAAATATTTAAATACCAAAATAGAAAGAAAAAAAACTTTTAATTTTTCTGATGTAAGATGTGAGACTGTTTTGAGGTGATGTAGTGGCGAAAACGGCCGAACCGCACTTAGATCACAAATCATGACAAAGTAGCAGCCATACAATGTACCAACGACACAAGCCCAGAAAGACTTCGCGTGTAGCGAGCCTGTACATGTGTCTAAAACTTTCTACCGAAGCTGAAAAGTAGTTTTTAATGAAGTTAATGATGTTGTCTATCATCACTGGAAGTTAAATGCCACCCAAAAAGAAAGCAAAAGCTGAAAAGAAGAAAGAAAGTAACAACAAAGGAAATCAAGGTCAGTCATTGAACAGTGTGCTAAGTCACGACAGTGTTACGTGTTGGCCGAGCTCGTACTCGGGCCAGGTTAACATGAGCGAGCAACATTGCTACCCAGCCCCTAGTCCACAACCACCACAGTTTTTCAATGCTGCTAGTCCGCCTCAATTTATGAATATGAATTATCATAACCTTCAGTCCCCGACTATGGTGTACCCCGTGCACGGACCACCCAACGTTAACCCCACCATGCATGCAGAAGCTACCCCTAGCTGGGCCCAGGCACTAATTCTTAAAGTAGACGAGATGAAAGACAAATTAAGTAAATTGGATGTCATTGAAAAGTCACTCGTCGACGTTAAAAAGGATGTTAAAAATCTCAATGATAGGGTGACCGAAGTTGAAAAAAG
>NW_018479103.1:0-1205 GCF_002113885.1 Mizuhopecten yessoensis | reverse complement strand
GAAATTTTATCCCCAATTATGTTTTCAATGTATGTAAATGACTTTGAAAATGACTTTATTGCTAACGGTGTTAAACCGTATGATTTTGGAGAACTCAGTCTCTTTTTATTAATGTATGCGGATGATTTGGTGCTACTTGCAGAATCAGCCAATGAGCTACAGAATATGTTAAATAGTTTGTCTATATATGCGAACTCATGGAAATTGACCGTTAATACGGCAAAAACTAAGATTGTTGTCTTTAGAAATGGAGGCCGCTTACGAAATAACGAGGAATGGTTCTTCGATAGAAAAAAAATAGAAGTCGTTGAACAGTTTACTTATCTAGGTATTGATTTTAAATGGAACAATAAATTTAATATTGTACAAAAGCAATTATCCGGGCAAGGTCGAAAGTCAGTATTTGCCTTATATACAAAATGTAAAAATATGAATTTAAACTGCCATACTTTGATTAAACTTTTTGACACATATGTTACCAGTATACTGTGTTACGCATCTGAGGTATGGGGCTCGTGCAAAGGCATAGATATTGAGAAAGTTCACCTGGAATTTTGCAAAAGGATATTATGTGTTAAGAAGTCAACATGTAATGTAATGATCTATTTTGAATTGGGTAGATTTCCGATTGTACATACCAGACACTATAATTTAATTAAGTACTGGTTCAAGCTTTTAAATACTAAGAACTGTGTTCTTAAAACTGCCTATGATGAACTCATGTATATGCCAAAGCGAAATACTGTTTTTAATTGGGTAACTTTTGTGAAAGACAAACTTTTTTCACTCGGTCTTGGCGAAGTGTGGCTGAATCAAAATAATGTGAACTCGTCTGAAGCCCTGCCAATTATTAAACAGAGAATCTTTGATAACGCACGGCAAGAATTGTTTGAATTATTAGAGAATTCCTCGAAATGTTTTTTGTATAGACATTTAGTTGATAATTTAACATTACAACAATATTTATGTAAATATATTCCAAAGCGAAATAGAATTGCTCTAACTAGGTTACGTTTATCAGCGCATTCGCTGTATATTGAAACTGGGAGATATCGAAACATTGTAAGAAATGAACGTATATGCAGAATTTGTAACTCTGAAGATATTGAAGACGAATACCATTTTTTGTTCATTTGTCCATTTTATCAAGTTTTAAGATAAGAAAGACGTATAAAATTGTACTACTGGAAAAAACCATCTGTTTT
>NW_018479102.1:0-3990 GCF_002113885.1 Mizuhopecten yessoensis | reverse complement strand
AAATATTCACAACATCATAATTTGACCTCAAAATCGAAAAACTAGGGCAAAATAATAAATAATGGCAAATGTACAACAGCAAAGTACAAGGAAAATAACAATAGATGTTCCGGAATGCTAACAATCTTCTTTGTCATCGAGGACATTTTCAATGCAAATCTAGATTGAATCCAAGTAATGTCACGTCCTAAAAGCGACAACCGGGGTATTCGCAATAAAACAGCAAGGTACATGAACGAAAGTTATCGAAAGCGTTGAACATTAATTCCTACAAATTCCTTTCTCGATGAGATCATGTATGACGACCAGACAGCTTGTGTGGAAACCAAGTGTTGTTATTGTGTCAGTTAGCATTCTATATCCAGCACAGAATTCATAACTTAGTTGAAGTTGAAGCATGAATGATCATAGTTTGACTAATGTCAGCTGTTGAGACTGGGGAGACAGTATGACCAGGAATAACATATCCGTGGAAATGTGTATTACAATGCATAATGGCGTTTTTTGTGATAACTTTGGGTTTCTTCTGTTTTAAAGGACACAAATTAATTTTGAATCTGAATTGCTTCTGTAACTTCTGTAGGCATTTTCAGTTAGATAGAAATAGCATTTACACAATGATTATAATTTGGTAACTTTGAAGTACTCATTTATTTACGTTTTTCGTCTTTGTGAAACACTTCCTAATTGATCAATTTTATCAAGCCGCTGTTGTATACGAGTATGTAACAACTTTAAAAATAGTGGTTACCACAGAAAACGGTTTAATCTTGTTCACAAAGTAAAAAATCAGCATTTTCATTTGTAAAACGACTGCATTAACATCAAAATGGATATTAACCCAATAACAGAAACGAGAGATATAGAATAGTCAACGAAGGACAGCCAAGCTCAAACAGAATGGAAGTCAACATCATTTTCACAGTTTTAATTATTCAGGTGAATGACAAAGTTTTGCTGATTTGCATCTCAGCACTTTATTGACTGTTGATCTGAACATGTACAATTTATAGTGTTGCTCAGATTTACATTTGGAAAAAAACAGCCTCCTCCGATGTAACATTGTCTTATAGCAGTAAGGAGTGGTATCTTATATGTCTGTCACACTACCGATGTTCAGCATTTGGAAACCTGCTGTTCTCGTTTTAGTTTTCACAAATAATTGGTTTTCCAAAGCATTGCATTAGTAAGCATAGACACACATTTGACACCAAGCTTTCGTCTTAAGTCAAGTTTAACCTTTTTTTCTACATATTCACCAATAAGAACATACAGGTGATTGCATCTCTTAATTTTTGTAATAGATATAGTATGCTAAATGTATGACCTGAAATCATACAGGTGTTTCGATCTTCTAGGACTCGTTTAACTGTATTATTTTGGTTATAGATTTTATATACAAATTGCCAATGCTTAACATGACTGCTGATTTAGCGTTTGTTATACCACTGTCAGTCTACCCTGTTCTTAACAGTAACACGTATTTGAATCACAGTAAGATAAACACCGGTGTGTACTTGTGTAACATGGCATAGGACAAAGAATTTATAGATCAACTCTGTAACATAGTAGTTTACAAGGCATATAACAGCGAACTTAAAGATACATTCTGAAACATAGACATTTGACATGGCAGACGGCAACGAATTAATATATGACCTCAAAGAAAGTGTATGTGATGGAGAATAAGAGTTCAGCTGGATAACCTCCAAATACAGCTTAATCATGTCTTCCTGTCTCATACATTATGTATGTATCATTCTGTTTTATACAGTTGAGACCGGTTGTAATGTCCCAATGGTATGAATCAAGTTATTTCAACTTATATTAATCACTCTTGTTGGCCCGGATGTAAGCGCGTGGGGGGTCTTAGTGAGGGAGGAAACCGGAGTACCCGGAGAAAACCCCCGTAATCGGGGAATCGAACCCCGGACGCCTCGGTGAAAGGCAAGTGCGCTATCCACTGCACAACCCGACTACCCAAGACAAGTTGATTCATCAATGGATATATTTTTTTTGGTTGAATGAAAAATCAAAGATTTGACGTTTGTTTGATATCAAATTTCGTTGTTTTGTGTTGTACCACAAACCATCAGTGTTTTGTATCAGTTTAATCAGTTAGGCAGTACCATCAACTGACATGACATTTTTATGTTCCACAAGTTAATGAAGTGCGGTACAACTGGGTCATCCAGTGTTAAATCTGAGCACCAACAAAGCAATTCATCTGATAAACCAGCAACATAAAGACTAGAATATCAGCTAATTGAGCAACGGATCCGGAGGTGGATTCCTGCTTAAATAACTCATTTGTATTAATATGGTATTACATTATCAGCAATAATAACATTAAATTCTAATTATCAAATATGTATTCGAGGAAAACCATCCCATTGTGACAGCCATGAAGGCTTTTGGTAACAACATAGCGGTATGCAGGTGACAGCGAATCCACTTAGTCGTCAGATCAGATCAAACAGCATTCTTATACATAATTCATAATTGTTCTGTCCCTCGGCTTACAAGTTCTCCTGTCATCCTCTGTTTTATCCTCACGTGGATTTGTCCATATGGTTCTTGGTGAGCAGTATGATAATTTCAATTATTAACCACCGTCTTGTGATCATGTAGAAATCATTGTGGTACCGCTCAGTCTTTAAAAAGATATTACGGATGTACCCTTGTTATGTTTTGTGTCGTCTTAATCTTGATCAACTCTTGATAAACATGTACTAATAGATATCTTTAATATTAGATTAATTTTAGAAATTATAGTAGATTATTAAGAATTCTAAAGAACGGCTTCACTTGTCTCTACGTACATTTTGTACTGATCATGCGTGCTTTTAAAATAAGTAAGTTTTATTCTTTTATTTATGAACAGTGATATTAAATAAGATAATTAACGGGTATAATCAGTTACATTTCAAACGCTTCATCATTTCTTTCAATATACTTTTTTAATCGCGCCAATAAGTGTAGCGGAAAACGGATACCGTTTGTAAGAAAAGGAAAAAAGCGTAAAAAAATGACAGGAAACAATATTTTCACTAATTTAACAACTGCATACAGCTTATAAAATTATTTGATTCAGTATCCATGAATTGGATCATGCAACAAAGTCTTGCAACTTTACTTTTCAACCAAATATATGACATTTGACACACTATTGGATTTCGTAGGACATTTACATTTAGCATACGTATAAACCTCCAAAACATCTATCTAGAACAGTTCTCGTAGATTGAATTACTAAATCATTTAATTACGTTTAAAATAACGACTGCCTACGGTGATTCAAAAACATAAAATCATTTATCATACGTATATATATATGTGGTGGATAAGGAAAGAAGTACATTGTAGGGTTTTGTTTAGCATCCTCATCCAAGCTTGTTTATAATAGACTGTACATTGTATCCCGTAGCTCTTTGGCAAATGACATCAACTTGATATTTTTTAAATAGATCAGAAAATAATTAACGGTTTACTTAGCAACTCAGAAGAATAAATTATTTAGTTAGTAAGATACACAACCAAAGAAGATGGGGATTCTTAAATCGGCCACGCTAGCTGGTGAGACCAGGGACCTTATTCATAAAACCGTTATCCATTCAAACTCAGATTCTCACTGCTCAAGCCAAATTTCTTGTTCCGATATTTCATTATTTAGAATATTCATATTTTGTCGGTGAATTGGAAGAATGTTGGAGAGCCTTCAAAACCAACTACTGCTTTACGCAAGTTAAAAAAAGGCGGTTTAAGAACAGAATTCATGCTTGGGCATGAGAACGGTTTTGTGAATACGGGCCTGGGGTTAACGTAGCAATAAGTGAATACATATATTTAGTGTTTAGTTCTATTGAATAACTATTAAAAGTCAAGCCCAGGTACATTTACACTATTTAAACACCATTCATTTATCGTTTGTAGACTAAATGTACTATCCATTCATTTCAGACTAATTCTGACTATGTAATGGTTTTAGAC
>NW_018479101.1:0-3984 GCF_002113885.1 Mizuhopecten yessoensis | reverse complement strand
AAATAAATGGATAGGAGAAATGATCATCCTCTACCTTGAGGATGTAAAAGAAATCTCGAAATGTTGGTGTTATTAATTCGTAGTCTTACCATAAGCATAGACTTTTTCGACAGAAAACGTAGAATGTTGGAGAAATAGGTTTATTCCAACCTCCATGGGTTTGTCGCCCATTTACAGAGGCGATACATATAGTATTTCCTATCTTTAGGGTGTTACAGAGAAAATCTCTAACCCTAGGGCTGAGCGTGCCGATCTGCCGAGAGTATGACAACCAAATAATCATCCCAAGGGTTAGGGATTTCTACCGTCCTACTATTACAGTCACAATCCACCGACAGTAATCTCGCATATTTGATTTGCGAAAGCTGATGTCACAAGGGTCTCGGGTGAGACAACCAAATAAATCACCACTCGTTTTGGGGATTTCCTTGTCAAGACTTCAAGGTAGGGGAGCATTTTATCAGTCACAATTAAGAAATGATATATGGCGTGCAAAACAAGCAACACATTGACGTCGGGGAACAATTGTTTATGACGTCACATTCAGCTTTTGACAGCAACAGTCAATTGCAAATTAAACATGCGAGACTACTGTCGGTGGATTTGGGACTGAAATAATAAAATAGAGGGAATAATAATTATCTACCCTGAAGATGCAGCAGAGAAATCACCTACCATCAGGATGATTATTTGGCTGTCCAGCAGATCCTCAAGCTAGCAAACAAAACTTTCATTCTTCGGGTTGCAGATTTTTTCTGTCACGCCCTCAAAGTGATTAGAAGATTGATCAATGTAATAACATCCAGGGTTTTACCCATTAGTAAAGATGCAAACACATGTTTACAAACTCTCAATAAAGGTTTATCCAATGACAAAAACCTTAAGTGGTTGTGTGAGAAATAGCCTTATCTGTAAAACGTATATTCTAGTAACAAAGGGAATATGCTGTAGGTATACATCCCGCTTCCTGGGACAATTAATATAGATATCTAAGGTATGTTCTACAACTTGAAAGTATGTGTTAAATGTCATTGATGATGCAGATATGTAAATTAGATATTATTGACTTTGATCAATATTGTGGAAGACTTTTGTTTAGAAGGCTGATACAGGCACAATCTGTTCTCTTTTAACAAATACGAGTTATTTTCCTATATCTGTGTTATCAAGTATATTACTGATAAAATAACAATGAAATATATTTTGAAGTTTGAACTTGTTCTCGATGTATTATTAATACAAGTTGTGTCACTAAAGTCCTATGAAATGTTCACTTTTCGTAGGAATGTCACTGTGTATTACTTCACGTGAGCGGTCGGCATACTGTATATACACATATGTCAAAATAAAACATAATTCAGTTTTTAATTTAGATGAAATGTGAATGAGATTACATTGATGATCGATCGCCCCCGGTAGCTGTCTTTATGTGTCATTTTGCTGTCTCCAGAAGGGGGTCAGGAAGGGTTCTGTCTTATTTTCCCGTCTTACTATGTCAATGTAGATTACAAAATCGGGTTTATCAGATGGTTTAATTCAAATATGTCAAGCGCTGTAGTAAACAAAAATAATTCGATGTGAAATATAATTGCATAGTTAAAGTTCGATCTTTATCTATAAGAAATTTGGTATTTCCTAACTTCCAGTCTTAGACGTACAACAAACATGGCAAGCCAACACTTTTTAATGTTGACGAACTCCCTTAGCGTCATGTATTACACATCGAAGCCGTGATTCTACTATAGTGACAGCCCGTTTTCCGACCATGCAATACATGACCCTTTATTTCTGCGTTAAGACAATGTGTTGCAGTACATGTACCCAAGAAAAGGATTCTGTTTGGTCCTGGAGCTCATCGGTTGTTATCCACTGATCAGTTCGAAGAATTGAAACAATTATGTGTTCCGAATATGTAATAAAATATCGCACAGTGGTAAAGTGACATCTTATTCAGTCCTAGGGTAAACACATAACATTAATGAAACGTTATGGATGAGTTATGGGTTTTTTTCAGAAAATTTTATGAGCATATAAAGTTAAATTAAATGTGTTTAATAAAAGCAATATCGCAATCTAGTGTTATTTCGATGTTTCAGATTGCGCTCGTTTATTGGGCGAGTATTTACCTCAAGAGCGCTTCTCTCAAACAAGATAGTCTTATCTTAATGTGTTTCAGGTAGATGACACTCCTTCCCCATCAATCTTGGTCTTCACTGCTAGCTACATTATGTGGATGGAAATATGTTTAGGCAAATTATTAAAAAACGTAAGTATGTCCCTCAAGACCCTCAATATATTACACTTTGACGACGCCGCCCTTTTGTGATGTTATTGAAGTCGTCATTCCACTGTCATGCATAAATTATCTATTTAAGGCCGTTAATACAATGATGTGTTTAGTGTTTGTTTAGTTATCAAGGAAAGGGGTTTATTTTTTATACTGCGTAGTATTTTGTGATCATTGCTCTGCATATAAAATTAGTAAAATATACATTAATATTAGCATAACTATTTGTTAAACGCCTGTAGACTGAGAGGTAAGCTGTGGTGTGTTTATCAATGTCATGTTATACACATATGTATATATTTATCTTTCAATATGTAGAATTCACAGTGATACAGACAGACAGACAGACAGACTGACAGACAACATATCAAAATGTTCTACAGTGAAAAACGAAAACAAAAAAACATATTTAATATCCCTTATTATAATATTTTTCTACATAACAGCGTCTTTGATTCGATTATATGGATTGCAAGATGTGCAAATAAAACATCATGTGTTTCTCACGCGCTCGAGTTTCCCCTTTCTTTTAAGTATGGAACCACGATTTGTTTGTTTCTGCGAGATTATGTACGTTTTTCGAGAGCTGACCTCGTGAAACATAATTTATGGCGGAAAAACAAAGGCTCGTGTTCCCTTACACATATGCACACTATTTTTGATATTTATACAGAAAATGCTATATTGGCATTTGTTGTTTTATTAACTCGATTTAAAAAAGGAACTTTCTGCGAAAACTTTCGAGGTCAAGAGCCATGATAACGTGACTCCAACTGGTTTCTATTGTTGTACAGTTACCTAAATGTTTGTTTTTATGACGATGGTGTCACATTTTGCGAGGCAAGAGGATAAACATCAAAATTATTTATACTCGTTCCATGAGATTTTATTGCGAAAAATAAAGGGATGGTGCAGACAATGAAACATTAGTATAATATATTGACACGATTGTTCGGTTGTCAACTGGAAATATCCCATTACTATCATAACTAAATGAAATCAGTTTCTTCTGATAGTGTTGAATGCAGTGGAGATATAAATATATATTTTTCAGTCTTTGCCTTTTTTGTTTATCAAATATGAGTGACACAATTCATTTTTAATTCTTTTGATATCTTCTCAATTCATTATAACATATACGATAACTAACAGGTCGATCGATCAAGCTATTAAAACAGGCGTTACAAAACAACAAGAAACTGTTCTGGAACCGCCGATCCTTAATTCACGACCAACTTATGCATATTTTTACCTCTAAAGGTAGCAGGTATGTGTCTATTACAGTATAGTGTAGGTGTCACACGTGTAGAGCAGGTGTTGGTTATATCGCATGCGCATATATATCTCTCCTGGAGACCACGAACAGTTAAGCTTATTATATAGACGGTAAAATGTAACGCTACTACCACATCCCACATTTTTCGAGATTTTTACCATGTTGATAAATCAAACCGATGTATAAAAATGAATTCTACACTTCAAGTTAAGGGGAAGGGTTACCAACAAGTCACCATTGTTAATTATTTGTTCACGTCCCTATCAATACAAATATTCTATACACAAGTTGCCATGCATATTGTTGGAAATTTGAATGTCTGAAAATAATAATGCCATTTGAAAACTGTCTGTAGTAGATTGTTCTACAGTTGTTTGACCGCACAACGCACCAAAAATAGCGTGCCCACACCGTGCATACA
>NW_018479100.1:0-3983 GCF_002113885.1 Mizuhopecten yessoensis | reverse complement strand
GGTCACACCGTTGTAAGTGAGTACAAGCTTTGGTCACACTGTTTTAAGATGAGTACAAGCTTTGGCCACACTTTTGTTAGTGAGTACAATATTTGGTCCCACTGTTGTGAATGAATACAAGCTTTGGTCACACTGTTGTGAGTGAGTACAATATTTGGTCACATTGTTTGAAATGAGTACAAGTTGTGGTCACACTGTTGTGAGTGAGTACGCTCATTGTTGTGAGTGAGTACAATATTTGGTCACATTGTTTGGAATGAGTACAAGTTGTGGTCACACTGTTGTGAGTGAGTACAAGCTTAAGGCACACTGTTGTGAATGAGTACAAGCTTTAGGCACACTGTTGTAAGTAAGTACAAGCTTTAGGCACACTGTTGTGAATGAGTACAAGCTTTCGTCAAACTGTTGTAAGTGAGTGCAAGCTCTGGTCACACTGTTGTAAGTGAGTACAAGCTTTAGGCACTCTGTTGTGAATGAGTACTTGCTTTATACACACTGTTGTGAGTGGGTTCAAGATTTGGTAGCATTGTTGTAAGTGAGTACAAGCTTTGGTCACACTGTTGTGAGTGAGTACAAGCTTTGGTCACACTGTTGTAAGCGAGTACAATCTTTGGTAACATTGTTGTAAGCTAGTACATGCTTTGGTCACACTGTTGTGAATGAGTACAAGCTTTGGTCACACTGTTGTGAGTGAGTACAATATTTGGCCACACTGTTGTGAATGAGAATAAGATATGGTCACACCGTTGTAAGTGAGTACAAGCTTTGGTCACACTGTTGTTAGTGAGTACAATATTTGGTCACATTGTTTGGAATGAGTACAAGTTGTGGTCACACTGTTGTAAGTGAGTACAAGCTTTGGTAACATTGTTGTAAGCTAGTACATGCTTTGGTCACACAGTTGTGAATGAGTACAAGCTTTGGTCACAATGTTGTGAATAAGTACATACTTTAAGTGTTGTGAGTGAGTACAAGCTTTGGTCACACTGTTGTGAATGAGTACAAGTTGTGGTCCCACTGTTGTGAATGAGTACAAGTTGTGGTCACACTATTGTGAATGAGTACAAGTTGTGGTCACACTGTGGTGAATGAGTACAAGTTGTGGTCACACTGTTGTCGAGTACAATCTTTGGTAACATTGTTGTAAGCTAGTACCTGCTTTGGTCACACTGTTGTGAATGAGTACAAACTTTGGTCACACTGTTGTGAATGATTACAAGCTTTGGTCACACTGTTGTGAGTGAGTACAATATTTGGCCACACTGTTGTGAATGAGAATAAGATATGGTCACACCGTTGTAAGTGAGTTGAGTACAAGTTGTGGTCACACTGTTGTGAGTGAGTACAAGCTTAAGGCACACTGTTGTGAATGAGTACAAGCTTTAGTTACACTGTTGGGAGCGAGTACAAACATTAGGCACACTTTTTTTAGTGATGACAAGCTTTCGTCACACTGTTGTAAGTGAGTACAAGACTTGGTCACACTGGTGTAAGTGAGTACATGCTTTAGGCACACTGTTGTGAGTGAGTACAAGCTTTGGTCACACTGTTGTAAGCGAGTACAATCTTTGGTAACATTGTTGTAAGCTAGTACCTGCTTTGGTCACACTGTTGTGAATGAGTACAAACTTTGGTCACACTGTTGTGAAAGATTACAAGCTTTGGTCACACTGTTGTGAGTGAGTACAATATTTGGTCACATTGTTTGGAATGAGTACAAGTTGTGGTCACACTGTTGTGAATGAGTACAAGTTTTGGTCACACTGTTGTGAATGAGTACAAGTTTTGGTCACACTGTTGTGAATGAGTACAAGTTTTGGTCACACTGTTGTGAATGAGTACAAGTTGTGGTCACACTATTGTGAATGATTACAAGTTGTGGTCACACTGTTTTGAATGAGTACAAGTTGTTGTCACACTGTTGTAAATAAGTACAAGTTGTGGTCACACTGTTGTGAATGATTACAAGTTGTGGTCACACTGTTTTGAATGAGTACAAGTTGTTGTCACACTGTTGTAAATGAGTACAAGTTGTGGTCACACTGTTGTAAGTGAGTACAAGCTTTAGGCACACAGTTGTGAATGAGTACAAGGTTTGGGCACACTGTTGTGAATGAGTAAGCTTTGGTCACACTGTTGTGAGTGAGTACAATATTTGGCCACACTGTTGTGAATGAGAATAAGATATGGTCACACCGTTGTAAGTGAGTTGAGTACAAGTTGTGGTCACACTGTTGTGAGTGAGTACAAGCTTTTGTTACATTGTTGTGAGTGATTACAAGCTTTCGTCACACTGTTGTAAGTGTGTACAAGCTTTGGTCACACTGGTGTAAGTGAGTACATGCTTTAGGCACACTGTTGTGAGTGAGTACAAGCTTTGGTCGCACTGTTGTAAGCGAGTACAATCTTTGGTAACATTGTTGTAAGCTAGTACCTGCTTTGGTCACACTGTTGTGAATGAGTACAAACTTTGGTCACACTGTTGTGAAAGATTACAAGCTTTGGTCACACTGTTGTGAGTGAGTACAATATTTGGTCACATTGTTTGGAATGAGTACAAGTTGTGGTCACACTGTTGTGAGTGAGTACAAGCTTTTGTTACATTGTTGTGAGTGAGTACAAGCTTTGGGCACACTTTTGTGAATGAGTACAAGCTTTAGTTACACTGTTGTGAGCGAGTACAAACATTAGGCACACTTTTTTGAGTGATTACAAGCTTTCGTCACACTGTTGTAAGTGAGTACAAGATTTGGTCACACTGGTGTAAGTGAGTACATGCTTTAGGCACACTGTTGTGAGTGAGTACAAGCTTTGGTCACAATGTTCTGAGTGAGTACAAGCTTTGGTCACAATGTTGTGAATAAGTACATACTTTAAGCACACTGTTGTGAATTAGTACAAGTTGTGGTCACACTGTTGTAAATGAGTACAAGTTGTGGTCACACTGTTGTGAGTGAGTACAAGCTTTGGTCACACTGTTGTGAATGATTACAAGCTTTGGTCACACTGTTGTGAGTGAGCACAAGCTTTGGTCACAATGTTGTGAATAAGTACATACGTTAGGCAAACTGTTGTGAATTAGTACAAGCTCTAGTCACACTGTTGTAAGTGAGTACAAGATTTGGTCACACTGGTGTAAGTGAGTTCATGCTTTAGGCACACTGTTGTGAGGGAGTACAAGCTTTGGTCACAATGTTGTGAATAAGTACATACGTTAGGCACACTGTTGTGAATTAGTACAAGCTCTAGTCACACTGTTGTGAGTGAGCACAAGCTTTGGTCACACTGTTGTGAATGAGTACAAACTTTGGTCACACTGTTGTGAATGATTACAAGCTTTGGTCACACTGTTGTGAGTGAGTACAATATTTGGCCACACTGTTGTGAATGAGAATAAGATATGGTCACACCGTTGTAAGTGAGTACAAGCTTTGGTCACACTGTTTTGAATGAGTACAAGCTTTGGCCACACCCTTGTGAGTGAGTACAATATTTGGTCCCACTGTTTTGAATGAGTACAAGCTTTGGTCACACTGTTGTGAGTGAGTACAATATTTGGTCACATTGTTTGGAATGAGTACAAGTTGTGGTCACACTGTTGTGAGTGAGTACAAGCTTTTGTTACATTGTTGTGAGTGAGTACAAGCTTTGGGCACACTGTTGTGAATGAATTCAAGCTTTAGTTACACTGTTGTGAGTGAGTACAAACATTAGGCACACTGTTTTGAGTGGGTACAAGCTTTTGTCACATTGTTGTAAGTGAGTACAAGATTTGGTCACACTGGTGTTAGTGAGTACATGCTTTAGGCACACTGTTGTGAGTGAGTACAAGATTTGGTCACAATGCTATGAGTGAGTACAAGCTTTGGTCACACTGTTGTAAGTGAGTACAAGCTTTGGTCACACTGTTGTAAGTGAGAACAAGCTTTAGGCACACGGTTGTGAATGAGTACAAGCTTTGGTCACACTGTTGTAAGTGAGTG
>NW_018479099.1:0-3982 GCF_002113885.1 Mizuhopecten yessoensis | reverse complement strand
GTATCTTACATAGTATCGTAGAGGTACGATACTCTTACATAGTATTTTACATAGTATCATAGAGGTACGATACTCTAACATAGTATCGTAGAGGTACGATACTCTCACATAGTATCGTACAGGTACGATACTCTTACAAAGTATCTTACATAGTATCGTAGAGGTACGATACTCTTACATAGTATCTTACATAGTATCATAGAGGTACGATACTCTTACATAGTATCGTAGAGGTACGATACTCTCACATAGTATCGTAGAGGTACGATACTCTTACAAAGTATCTTACATAGTATCGTAGAGGTATGATACTCTTACATAGTATCGTAGAGGTACGATACTCTTACAAAGTATCTTACATAGTATCGTAGAGGTACAATACTCTTACATAGTATCGTAGAGGTATGATACTCCTACATAGTATCTTACATAGTATCATAGAGGTACGATGCTCTTACATAGTATCTTACATAATATCATAGAGGTACGATACTCCTACATAGTATCATAGAGGTACAATACTCCTACATAGTATCGTAGAGGTACGATACTCTTACAAAGTATCTTACATAGTATCGTAGAGGTACGATACTCTTACATAGTATCGTAGAGGTACAATACTCTTACATAGTATCGTAGAGGTATGATACTCCTACATAGTATCTTACATAGTATCATAGAGGTACGATGCTCTTACATAGTATCTTACATTATATCATAGAGGTACGATACTCCTACATAGTATCATAGAGGTACAATACTCTTACATAGTATCGTAGAGGTACGATACTCTTACAAAGTATCTTACATAGTATCGTAGAGGTACGATACTCTTACATAGTATCGTAGAGGTACAATACTCTTACATAGTATCGTAGAGGTATGATACTCCTACATAGTATCTTACATAGTATCATAGAGGTACGATACTCTTACATAGTATCGTAGAGGTACGATACTATTACATAGTATCGTAGAGGTACGATACTCCCACATAGTATCATAGAGGTACGATACTCTTACCTAGTATCATAGAGGTACGATACTCTTACTTAGTATCATAGAGGTACGATACTCCTACATAGTATCATAGAGGTACGATACTCTTACATAGTATCTTACATAGTATCGTAGAGGTACGATACTCCTACATAGTATCTTACATAGTATCGTAGAGGTACAATACTCCTACATAGTATCGTAGAGGTACGATACTCTCACATAGTATCGTAGATGTACGATACTCTTACAAAGTATCTTACATAGTATCGTAGAGGTACGATACTGTTACATAGTATGGTAGAGGTACGATACTCTTACATAGTATCATACAGGTACGATACTCTTACATAGTATCATAGAGGTACGATACTCCTACATAGTATCATAGAGGTACGATACTCTTACATAGTATCGTAGAGGTACGATACTCTTACATAGAATCTTACATAGTATCATAGAGGTACGATACTCCTACATAGTATCATAGAGCTACGATACTCTTACATAGTATCTTACATAGTATCATAGAGGTACGATACTCTAACATAGTATCGTAGAGGTACGATACTCTTACATAGTATTATACATAGTATCGTAGAGGTACAATACTCTCACATAGTCCTACATAGTATCATAGAGCTACGATAGTATTATACATAGTATCGTAGAGGTACAATACTCTCACATAGTATCGTAGAGGTACGATACTCCTACATAGTATCTTACATTATATCATAGAGGTACGATACTCCTACATAGTATCATAGAGGTACAATACTCCTACATAGTATCGTAGAGGTACGATACTCTTACAAAGTATCTTACATAGTATCGTAGAGGTACGATACTCTTACATAGTATCGTAGAGGTACAATACTCTTACATAGTATCGTAGAGGTACAATACTCTTACATAGTATCGTAGAGGTATGATACTCCTACATAGTATCTTACATAGTATCATAGAGGTACGATACTCTTACATAGTATCGTAGAGGTACGATACTATTACATAGTATCGTAGAGGTACGATACTCCCACATAGTATTAAGAGGTACGATACTCTTACCTAGTATCATAGAGGTACGATACTCTTACAAAGTATCATACATAGTATCGTAGAGGTACAATACTCTCACGTAGTATCGTAGAGGTACGATACTCTTACAAAGTATCTTACATAGTATCGTAGAGGTACGATACTCCTACACAGTATCGTTGAGGTACAATACTCCTACATAGTATCGTAGAGGTACGATACTCTTACAAAGTATCTTACATAGTATTGTAGAGGTACGATACTCTTACATAGTATCGTAGAGGTACAATACTCTTACATAGTATCGTAGAGGTATGATACTCCTACATAGTATCTTAATAGTATCATAGAGGTACGATGCTCTTACATAGTATCTTTAATAATATCATAGAGGTACGATACTCCTACATAGTATCATAGAGGTACGATACTCTTACATAGTATCTTACATAGTATCGTAGAGGTACGATATTCCTACATAGTATCGTAGAGGTACAATACTCTTACATAGTATCGTAGAGGTACGATACTCCTACATAGTATCGTAGAGGTACGATACTCTTACATAGTATCATAGAGGTACGATACTCCTACATAGTATCATAGAGGTATGCTTCTCTTACATAGTATCTTACATAGTATCATAGAGGTACGATACTCTTACATAGTATCGTAGAGGTATGATACTCTTACATAGTATCTTAAATAGTATCGTAGAGGTACGATACTCTTACATAGTATCGTAGAGGTACGATACTCCTACATAGTATCGTAGAGGTACAATATTCTTACAAAGTATCTTACATAGTATCATAGAGGTACGATACTCTTACATAGTATCGAAGAGGATCAGGAATTCGGATCTGATTTTAATTTGATTGCCTCCCTTCCTTCTGCATACTTCTGTAATAGCTAATTGCACATCAGTCATATTCATGATAAACTTAATAATTTCGATTAATTATTTGTTATTTTATTTTTTTAAAAACCCTGAAATTGTAATGAAAGAAAGAATGATATAATATATAGATGGCCAGAACGAGATTCAAACCTGGGACCCTCTGAACCCTTGATGAATTTCTATATTATGATAAAAATATTCTTACTTTCCAGGTATTGTATGACATGAAGGGGCCGATTGGGATATTCTAGTTACCATGGTACATAATGTATATCCACTTGTAGACGGTTTGTGCTCTTTTAAGATTAATTGCAGTTAAATTGATAAAAGTTCAGTTTGAGTGGTTAGTTAACATATTTTCAAGATATGAAAAGAATTTTCATTGACTAAAATTAATTCTATATTTCTGATGGGTTGTTTTAGGATATGAAATCAACTTTTGTCATCATCCTTTGATTGCTGATTTGAATAGTTTGGCTGTCTATAGAAATTGTTTGTTGATTATATATTACATACATGATGCAAGTTTTCACTGTAGCTGTCAGGATTGGATGCTGCAGCATTATTTCATCAATTTCTTCTTCAGACAACTGCTGCCTCAGTTTCCATCTGCTTCCCGTGAAACGGGGAAAGGGTGATCACATGCAGATGTAGATGTGAAGGTGCTTGAAACATGTTGATCTGATAATTATTTACAGAGTTATTGCCCTTTGTGTCCGGACAACGTATCCCTAAGTTCCCGTCCTTAGTACTTACTTAGTACTTGCATCATTTGTTCTTCTACTTCTAACTTCTAAATGGTACTGACCAACTTCAACAATTTGAAGATAAAATGTCAGACGAGGAGTGAAACATGGAAAGAGATTGTTTTTAAAAGATACGAGATTGTCTAATTTGCGTTTGAAAGGTGACGGTAGAGGGATGATTTGAATAATTCTGTTTTTGGGCTCAAAATAATGTCAGGTGAGAGTTTATGCCACTCGGGTATAGTTCGATGGAAAAATGATGCCTTTCTGGTCTGGGTTTTTGAGTGGGGAATTT
>NW_018479098.1:0-3982 GCF_002113885.1 Mizuhopecten yessoensis | reverse complement strand
GCCGCTAAGGTTACGGATTAAAAAATATACTAAGTTTAGGGAGTTCCCTGCGGCAGTTACGTCAGACGCCGGTAAGAGTTATCGAAACGCTTGAGAGGTCGCCGAGAGAGGTCCGAGAGGCCTCTCCGACTGACTAAACATCTAAGACGTCGTTAAAAGACATAAACAGTATCCAAAAAGGTTAGCATACTCTTTTAAATATCATAATTACTTATATAATTAAAGTCCATCAATCTACAGTGACTTACAACCCTAGAAAGTTAAAGAATCAATGTAAGTAGTTTCGAGCATCTCGCATAGTCAGCTTCCAAAATGACGGTCTTTAGAGGTGTTTGAGATTCTAACGAGTGGTCGATTTAACACGAAATTAGCAGGGAAGTCAGAAATCATTTCTATAATGTTCCGTAGTTGTAATTTGAATAATCAACCTTTAAAACTTATGTACAAACACATTTTGGACTAATAAATGGACTTTGGTGTTATTTATGTAGTGAAAACCCGTCACACAGGCGCACGGCGATATGTAAACAAATCGGCTGCAGGGCCGAGACAGCGGTGGTTCAAATCACCCATTTATACGGGGCTGACACGTTACAATACACGTACCCGTAAACTACCCTTAGGATGTGCCTCAATCTGGTTGGTCAAAACCTCTGCGTGAGACAGGCCCTCGTATACTCCGTGTTCTCCGAAACGCGGGAAAGTAATATTCTAATATGTATGCTAGTTCAATCGAAATTCTAAATGAATAGGTATAGGGTAGGGTACTAAGGTGTATTATCTATTTTAGGTAGTGTTAGTATTTGGGTACGGATAGGTATCTATAAAGGTATAGGGTAGGGTATACGTACTAAGGTGTGTTATCTAGTTTAGGTAGTGTTTGTATTTGGGTACGGATAGGTATCTATAAAGGGATAGGGTAGGGTACTAAGGTGTATTATCTAGTTTAGGTAGTGTTTGTATTTGGGTACGAATAGGTATCTATAAAGGTATAGGGTAGGGCACTTACGTGTATTATCTAGTTTAGGAAGTGTTTGTATTTGGGTACGGATAGGTATCTATAATTGTATAGGGTAGGGTACTAAGGTGTATTATCTAGTTTAGGTAGTGTTTGTATTTGGGTACGGATAGGTATCTATCTATAGAGTTATTGGGTAGGGTACTAAGGTGTATTATCTAGTTTAGGTAGTGCTTGTATTTGGGTACGGATAGGTATCTATAAACGTATAGGGTAGGGTACTAAGGTGTATTATCTAGGTTAGGTAGTGTTTGTATTTGGGTACGGATAGGTATCTATCTATAGAGTTATTGGGTAGGGTACTAAGGTGTATTATCTAGTTTAGGTGGTGTTTGTATTTGGGTACGGATAGGTATCTATCTATAGAGTTATTGGGTAGGGTACTAAGGTGTATTATCTAGTTTAGGTAGTGCTTGTATTTGGGTACGGATAGGTATCTATAAAGGGATAGGGTAGGGTATACGTACTAAGGTGTGTTATCTAGTTTAGGTAGTGTTTGTATTTGGGTACTGATAGGTATCTATCTATAGAGTTATAGGGTAGGGTACTAAGGTGTATTATCTATTTTAGGTAGTGTTTGTATTTGGGTACGGATAGGGATCTATAATGGTATAGAATAGGGTACTGAGGTGTATTATCTAGTTTAGGTGGTGTTTGTATTTGGGTACGGATAGGTATCTATCTATAGAGTTATTGGGTAGGGTACTAAGGTGTATTATCTAGTTTAGGTAGTTTTTGTATTTGGGTACGGATAGGTATCTATAAAGGTATAGGGTAGGGTACTAAGGTGTAGTATCTAGTTTAGGTAGTGTTTGTATTTGGGTCCGGATAGGTATCTATAAAGGTATAGGGTAGGGTACTAAGGTGTAGTATCTAGTTTAGGTAGTGTTTGTATTTGGGTACTGATAGGTATCTATCTATAGAGTTATAGGGTAGGGTACTAAGGTGTATTATCTAGGTTAGGTAGTGTTTGTATTTGGGTACGGATAGGGATCTATAATGGTATAGAATAGGGTACTGAGGTGTATTATCTAGTTTAGGTGGTGTTTGTATTTGGGTACGGATAGGTATCTATCTATAGAGTTATTGGGTAGGGTACTAAGGTGTATTATCTAGTTTAGGTAGTTTTTGTATTTGGGTACGGATAGGTATCTATAAAGGGATAGGGTAGGGTATACGTACTAAGGTGTGTTATCTAGTTTAGGTAGTGTTTGTATTTGGGTACTGATAGGTATCTATCTATAGAGTTATAGGGTAGGGTACTAAGGTGTATTATCTAGGTTAGGTAGTGTTTGTATTTGGGTACGGATAGGGATCTATAATGGTATAGAATAGGGTACTGAGGTGTATTATCTAGTTTAGGTGGTGTTTGTATTTGGGTACGGATAGGTATCTATCTATAGAGTTATTGGGTAGGGTACTAAGGTGTATTATCTAGTTTAGGTAGTGCTTGTATTTGGGTACGGATAGGTATCTATAAAGGGATAGGGTAGGGTATACGTACTAAGGTGTGTTATCTAGTTTAGGTAGTGTTTGTATTTGGGTACGAATAGGTATCTATAAAGGTATAGGGTAGGGCACTTACGTGTATTTTCTTGTTTAGGAAGTGTTTGTATTTGGGTACGGATAGGTATCTATCTATAGAGTTATTGGGTAGGGTACTAAGGTGTATTATCTAGTTTAGGTGGTGTTTGTATTTGGGTACGGATAGGTATCTATCTATAGAGTTATTGGGTAGGGTACTAAGGTGTATTATCTAGTTTAGGTAGTTTTTGTATTTGGGTACGGATAGGTATCTATAAAGGTGTAGGGTAGGGTACTAAGGTGTATTATCTAGTTTAGGTAGTTTTTGTATTTGGGTACGGATAGGTATCTATAAAGGGATAGGGTAGGGTATACGTACTAAGGTGTGTTATCTAGTTTAGGTAGTGCTTGTATTTGGGTACGGATAGGTATCTATAAAGGGATAGGGTAGGGTATACGTACTAAGGTGTGTTATCTAGTTTAGGTAGTGTTTGTATTTGGGTACGAATAGGTATCTATAAAGGTATAGGGTAGGGCACTTACGTGTATTTTCTTGTTTAGGAAGTGTTTGTATTTGGGTACGGATAGGTATCTATAATTGTATAGGGTAGGGTACTAAGGTGTATTATCTAGTTTAGGTAGTTTTTGTATTTGGGTACGGATAGGTATCTATAAAGGGATAGGGTAGGGTATACGTACTAAGGTGTGTTATCTAGTTTAGGTAGTGTTTGTATTTGGGTACTGATAGGTATCTATAAGGGTATAGGGTAGGGTACTAAGGTGTATTATCTAGGTTAGGTAGTGTTTGTATTTGGGTACGGATAGGGATCTATAATGGTATAGAATAGGGTACTGAGGTGTATTATCTAGTTTAGATAGTGTTTGTATTTGGGTACGGATAGGTATCTATCTATAGAGTTACAGGGTAGGGTACTAAGGTGTATTATCTAGTTTAGGTAGTGCTTGTATTTGGGTACGGATAGGTATCTATAAAGGGATAGGGTAGGGTATACGTACTAAGGTGTGTTATCTAGTTTAGGTAGTGTTTGTATTTGGGTACTGATAGGTATCTATCTATAGAGTTATAGGGTAGGGTACTGAGGGGTATTATCTAGTTTAGGTAGTGTTTGTATTTGCGTACGGATAGGTATCTTTAAAGGTATAGGGTAGGGTACTAAGGTGCATTATCTAGTTTAGGTAGTGTTTGTATTTGGGTACGAATAGGTATCTATAAAGGTATAGGGTAGGGCACTTACGTGTATTTTCTTGTTTAGGAAGTGTTTGTATTTGGGTACGGATAGGTATCTATAAAGGGATAGGGTAGGGTATACGTACTAAGGTGTGTTATCTAGTTTAGGTAGTGTTTGTATTTGGGTACTGATAGGTATCTATAAGGGTATAGGGTAGGGTACTAAGGTGTATTATCTAGTTTAGGTAGTG
>NW_018479097.1:0-3981 GCF_002113885.1 Mizuhopecten yessoensis | reverse complement strand
ATATATCTCCAGTTTAGTTAATGTAAAGATTATATATCTCCAGTTCAAATAACGTGACAAAGGTTATATCACTCAAGTTAAATAAATGTGACAAGTATCATGTTATAAATAACTCAAGTTTAATTAAAGTGATAAAGATCACACCTAAATGTTCAAGTTTAAATTTACAAATATCATATGACTTCATTTTATCATGACAAAAATCACACTACTCCAGTTTAATAAACGTGACAAATATCATGTAACTACAGTTTAATGTGACAAAGATAATGTTCTCCAATTTCAATGGTGTGATAAAGCTTATTTTTCTTCAGTTTATTATTGAAAAAAATGCAAGTCCAATGCAGTATGGCAAATATCCCATTGCTGTGTTTTAATGTGAAAAAGGTTACATTACTTCATTTTTATGTAACAAAGAGAATACTACTCCAGTTTAGTATGACAAAGTCACATTATATCAGATTAATGTGACAAAGCCGTTATTCCATATTATATGTGTTTTGAAATGACATGTGGATAACAGATAGTATAATTATATAACAAAATGGTAATGAATCGTATAAACATCCTTTTTACACGGTTGTATATTTGTTAATGTATATCAATGACAGTCGTTACTGATATGTAGTATACATATATGAAGGCTTGGTGAAGGATGATGCAAAACATATTGCTGTTTTTGCCTTTTACCTGAAAATTCTTCACAAAAACGTTAGGGCTGAACTCAGAATATATCCCTATGGAATGATGGCGATATTTTGACACTTGTACTGAACTCAGAATATATCCCTCTAACATAGGGGGAAGGGCTCTCTGATAACGTTACGGCTGCTATCTAAATTATGTGACGGGCCTCACCACTCATGATGTAACAGCGTAGACCGCATAACAAAAAAGGGCCTTCTAATTAACCATTCTGTCGCACTTTATTCACATCATGTGAGAATCAGACATACAGCTAAGGCACAAAGCGAACAGTTTGTGTCTATTTCCTGCGCATCACGATCTTATCATACCAAGCTGGAAAAAAAGAAAAAGTGCTGGCACTTCCCTATGTTGACTTTTATAAGTAACCCTAATGTTTTATGGTAGTTAGAAAGTAATCTGTAAAATAATCTTACAGTTGATATACTTATGAGCGCATACAAAGAACTGTGTAATATTTGTTGTTCTGTTTTAGAAACTTTGTCCAAGATATAGTGCCAACATGTTACTATTGCTTGTTAACAGAAGCATTTTTCAAAGCCTATTCAAGTTGAAAATGTTAACTTTCAAACAAATCCATTATCAGAAAATAACCTGCTTCATTACGAGTTCCGACAATTCGTTTTATCTTAAAGGACACATTTTCTTTTATTATCATTTAAGAAGTTGTGGTGTTTTAAAAGGGTATCTCGGAACATATACTTCATAAACTATTATACCATTTACCAGACTGCGAATAAGTTCTTGGAATGCAAAGACATAACTTTACTTAATCAATTTGTAATTAGCCAATACTATTTCTAGTTTTTGAAATGCGCATGAATAAGGGGTTTTACGGACCTTCCCTTCCTTTTCAAGACCAATTTGAATTCCCACTTTTTGGCCCCTTGCATCATTGATACAAAGATGAAACCGTTCTATTGCGCCGTGTAATTCATTCTAGACAAACTTGTATCTATTACCAAATTTATAAGTGCATCACCTGCATGTGTCTAAAGTTAATCATTCATGCTCTTAAACTATGACTGTACCTACTTTACTCTGAATGCATAATCACTGTTTAACATATTCCAATGAAGACCTGATTTTACAATCAATATTTGAAAACTAAATAATTTGTTTCATGGAAATGTTCTCCATTGCGGAGATATTCCTTATTGCATGGCATTCTGTTATCCTGATCTAACTCGAATCTAACTAATATGTGTTGACTGTTTCAGAGTGGTACAACCCGTCGTCATGGAAAACACAGACATCGAGGAGAGAAGGATAGGATCGAAACACTACAAGCATAGAGTGTGAATCCTCGCCGCCATATTTGTTTCACGTGAATCCTTGCCGCCAGAGTAACTTCACGTGGACTCTTCATACAACAGCATGTCTTACAGTGTGTTGACATTTGTTTCACCTGCTCGTTAATTAATTGTTAGTTACACAACCCAGTGTTCCTCACCAATTACATATTTCCCATACTCTTTAGTGACAACACATTGTACAAAGAATAACACATAACATTTTTAACTGAAACTATCCTCTTCTGGTTACCGTACTGTCGTGAAATTCAGACGGCTTATTTCAATTAAAGAAGTTTTATCCTCCTGTAAATAAAACATTAAAAACAACAAATACATCACTTTAAAATGCATGAAATCAAATCTGTATACAAGGTTTGGGTTAACTGCTTCATGACTTCGTTAGCCTGTTTGACACACGACCGTACAAGTCGTTCCGGTACTTTATTTCACCCGCCTATTATCTTATTTACGTCCTAATACCTTGGTGTTAAGAGGTTAATCTCAATGCAAGTTGGGGAGAAGAAGATATTCCTAAAACTACTGAAACCAGTTAGTTTAAGAAACTTTCGCAGGTTTAAAAGTTGACCAGGACCAGTTCATTTCTCTTGGAACTGTGTATGTACACACGATTTCTATTACTTGCAGAGACAGAAAGTTCGTTATCATGAATTCACTAGAAGACAGTATAGTAGAGCTTGCTTCGTGTTATTTTATATTCACACTTGTACACACTTTTGTACATCAGAACTGTAGTCAACATGAGTTAATGGTCAGTTTGTTGTAATACATGCATTGTATCGGAGCCGTAGTGTATTGCACGCTAAAGTTCACGTTGCTGTAATAAATACTGTTATCATTCCAATAATCAATATTGTGTTGTTCGTTTTATATTATTCGAATGATTGAATTTAAGGTATCGAATTATAGTAATAAAACACATTCTCATGATTTCATCAATAGCCCTTTTTTCTTGCGCGGATGTATATATATCTACACATATGTTCTGTTCGATTGTGGATATATTCGTACGCAAAATGTATTGGCACTGGTACCATTTGTGTCGTCAAAAAAGAAGTTTGTATGATATTTCCCAATCATCACATTATCATCATTGAACACAGCGAGGGAGTCATCAACATAAAAGTATCACCTCAGAATATTATCCATTGTGACATAAGATTGAAATATCGAAGCATTGTGAGTAAAGTTTTGACATTGAAGGACATGACGTCAAGATGGCGAATTTCAAAGCTAACTGATAGTAAGAGAAAACATATTATCGAAAAGAAAATGCTGGTTATGTGATAAAAAATAAACCTCGCCTTATAGCATATTTAAGACTCGTTTCATATGGTATCGCGTAAAACCCCTTTATCATAGCCCAAAACTGTGGTATCGCGATAAACACATTATTATAGCCCAAAACTGTGGTATCGAGTGAAATACCCTTTATCGTAGCCAAAAACTGCGAAAAACGTAAAACCTTTCATCATAGCCACAAATATGTGGTATCAATTAAAACCCTTAATCATAGCCTCAAGCTGTGGTATCAGGTAAAACCCTTTATCATAGCCAGAAGCTGTGATGTCACGTAAAACCCTTATCATAGCCACAAGCTGTGTTATCACGTACAATCCTTTATCATAGCCACAAGTTGTGATGTTCCGTATAATCCTTATCATGGCCTCAAGCTGTGATGTCACGTAAAACTCTTATCATAGCCACAAGCTCTGGTGTCAAGTAAAACCCTTAATCATAGCAACAAGCTGTGATATCACGTAAAACCCTTATCATTGCCACAAGCTATGGTGTCAAGTAAAACTCTTAATCATAGCCACAAGCTGTGGTATCACGTAAAACACTTTATCATAGCCACAAGCTGTGATGTAACGTAAACCCTTTATCATAGCCACAAACTGTGGTATCACGTAAAACCCTTTATCATAGCCAAAAGCTGTGATGTCACGTAAAACACTTTATC
>NW_018479096.1:0-3968 GCF_002113885.1 Mizuhopecten yessoensis | reverse complement strand
GAAGACACATTTGAACTCTTCCAATTCAAAGGTTGGAATTGTTCAATATGAAATTTCAGGGGTGAATGAGTTAACAGAATAATATATGTTTGAAATTTCAGTTGAATATATATTTAAGAACAATAACAATCCTCCCAAAACAGAGATCATGACTCGGGACCTAATTGCTACCAATCCTACACCTTACCAATGTTGTTATCCAGAAATTATATTTCCATAGCATCAAAATGAAAGATGAATACATGTACATGACAAGCAAAGTAACTGTAAGCAGAAAAAATCCTTTTTGTTATATACGGCAAGTTGAACTTGATTATAAATGACCCCTTAACGTAGTTCTAATACCGTGTCATATAATATTTCCTTGCATCATGATGATTTAAATATGCCTATAAAGATATATCTCATTTTGTTATTGATCAATGGAATTTTTAATCATACACTGCCTTGAACCTTGAACATACAAGTAAAATCATATTATAGATATAATCATGTTTGTATTAGTCTGGATCTGTTCCATTTACATGGTCGATTGATATTTTTGGTAAGAAATATTAATGTAATATCAGAATGTTGAAATTTATTATCAGTTAATTCACAAATAAATCTTTATAATCAAAAATTATTAATGACACCAGGTTTATCCACTGAATGTTTTAATTGGCTTCAAACTGCTATTTTAATACCCTAGCTACTACCGTATTATAGGGTATAAAGTTTATTTGGAGAGAAAAAAAACTACAAACCATGTCACCACACACCGCAGAAACAGTATGCTCAAACACAGACATCAGACAACCAGATCAAATATTCCATCAATTGATTTTTCCGGTAAATTATACATGTGATAGCGATCTTTAAGCCAATGTTTTTCAGACACGTGAACAAACGCATGGCCTGCAGCACTACAGACTTGGTAATAAGGATATTACTTTTCTATTGACATGCAAATGAACATTTGGATAGCATCCCGATCAAATGAACGCTTTATCATACGACAGAGACACACAATATGCATTGGGCTAGAGCTCATTCAAATGAAATAAATAAAATAAAAGAGAAAGAGTTCTCTATGGTCTACAGAAAGTTAACAATTTGTCTGTGAGATTTATTAGTATATCGTAAGTGAAGAAGAATGTGATTAAACCTAAATCAAGCTACAATGTCTGCAGTATTCATACAGAATGTTTTTATTTTTTTCCCCAGTAAAAATAAGACTTTAAACCTTCTGCCATTGCAAATTCTAGAAAAACAGAGATCTGGAAATGTAACTTAGGTGCCTCTAAACCCATCATAACCATTAATAACACCTAAATCAAACACAATATGTTGTATCTGGAAAATCTAGAAATTAACTTGTAACAAATATCTTATTTCTTAGGCTGAATATGTGTTAGTCATTCCTTCAGTTACAACTCTATGATGTCTATATAAATACCACAATTTAAAACTTGGAGAGTTAATTTTATTTTTAAAAAAATGTACGGTTTATCATGAGAATAAAAAGCAGTTATGGAATATTAATTGTATAATTTACATCTGGCCCTGAGTCTAACACAAGTTAACCACTTAAGAAGAAGTTGAATTAAGACGTTAGGAAATTTAATCTTTTCATTAATGTCAATTGAATTTCTGTGCAATCCTGTAACTTATTATTATCCTTTAGCCTTGAAATTATACCACAAGTAGTTATTCAACATCTGGTGTTCTGATTTTAAATCTGAAATCAATGTCTGTTCAATTATGTGTCAGGGTTTAAGGAGCTGCACAGAAGCCGTGTCATTAAATACAAACGCACAATAGACCTCACAGGATTATCCCCAATTAGTAATTGTATCCGATATCTACTGTAAGTCCAGCAAACTAGCTACTGGCTCAACACAGTTTGAAATATGAAGAAACTTTAAAAATGTCTGAGGGTTTAATTGGTTAATCAATTAAATTTCACAGTTAAATTGCAGCTAGTTAATTAAGTCTGCATGGTGACAAGAATTTCATATTAACCTTTTGCAAACCTTTGACAAAGAAATCAATGATGCCTCATATTTTAATCATGTCTTTCTGGCTACATATGTTATTTAGACCAGAGTGAAAAATCGTAAAAACAAATCTGCAGTTTAACCCCCCTCCCCCCCAGCATAATTCACTAAATGATAATGGTTACTCCAATTTCTATACTTTACTTAATCCTCTTGATGTTAGTCTTATGTGTACCAAGCATCATTCAAATTGATGTAGCACTTACAAAGTTGTTGAGCAAAAATTTTAAATGAAGGGGCATAACTTCATAAATAAGGGGTTTGTGACTTAATTAGTTCTATACTTTATTTGCATTCCTTCAGTGTAGGTAGTTTCATTCAGACTGGTGCAATAATTTAGAAGGAGTAAAGCAAACAATATTATAAAGCAACATAAGCTTCATAAAAGGTACTCCAGTTTAGTACATAGGAAGGATTCCGGAGTAGTACAAACAATGCCTTTACACAAAGGGACATAACTCCATAAAAAGGGAAGGTAACTTTAATAAAAATACTTTATTCTCATTCCCTTGAACTAAGGGTTTTGTTTTATAAATTAATGCACTGCGAACAGGTGTGTTTAAAGATTGAGAGACACTTACGGACAGATAGACTGACAATCCATTTCCAGTAAAACCCCTCCCCCTAAACTGTGCTGCAAGGGGTATAAACAAAGTCTAAAACCATTCCCTTTGATTGTTCTAGCAGTTTAGTTTTATCTTACCGGAAGTATTTATTAACAAATCAGAATTTTTGAGATACTGGAAAAAAAGGGCTTCATGTTTTAAATAGTGAAATATTGCTGAATACCAATAGTAAGCCATCTTTAATTTAAATTCTTATAAGAAATTTAAATTCATCAATAAAATTGCAAGTTTAGGACTTGGTTTTATATGATACTGATACAGCTAGTGTTATGATACAGCCAGTGCTACCTGGTGCCAGCAATAGAACAAGCATGACTATGTTAACTACCAGGTTCAGGTTTTCCTGTAACCTAGTCTTTTGTCTGGTGACTTACCCTGTAATTATCTCCCCTGACACAAACCTTCGACGTTCATGAATATCATTAAGAGGCAGTCACTGGAAGCTTAAATGCCTACTCATGATTATATTCACATCAGAATCACTAGTAGCCATGCAGAATGTTTCTCAAATTTATTAGGTCAGTTAAAAATCAGTGAGAGGTAAGGCATCATAACCTAACTTTTACATTTCCCAAGGTTGATGGACCTAACTTAGTGTTTAGAATGAATAGGGTATCATGACATGAACATTCCTCAAATTCAGTAAATCAGATGGACAGGTAAACAGTGGGAGGTAAGGTATTGACTTAGCTTTCACATTTCCAAAAGATGTTGATCCCAATTCAGTTTTAGACTGAATAGGATAACTTGACAACTACCCATCACACGTACCATCCAGGTGAATCTTGGGCGTCTGTACCAGTCACAATATCTTTGTTGTATGTCTGTCTCTTAAATAATTCATTCATTTAAGGATTCCTATCCCAATCCACTATGTTTTTCCTATCTACAGTAACCTCCCTTTAACTCTGGCTAAGATATAACTGTAGTATAGTTGCACCAGGACATCTCCATTGACCAGGCAGCCCTGTCAGTTAGACCAACAGTATAACAATCTGTAGTCCAGGGTTTGGGTCCTGGTCTAGCTACATTTGATGTTTTGCACTAAGAACACTGTTGTTGATCATATTTGATTTATTTCAGCTTTATTATGATTTCATTTTATATAATAGTCCCACAAGGTTTTCTTTTCTTTTCAGAAATTATTTAAAGCTATAGTCATGCCAGAAAATAGTTTTCAGTGCAAAGTTAGTTTTCGGCAGTGCAAGTAGTTGAGGGATCTTTAAGGTTGATATGCATTTCTAATGTAACAGGAGAAAGAGACAAGAGGCCCATGGGCCTTAACGGTCACCTGAGTCTATAG
>NW_018479095.1:0-3967 GCF_002113885.1 Mizuhopecten yessoensis | reverse complement strand
AACTATTCCAACCTTTAAATTGGAAGAGTTCAAATGTGTCTTCAAGGGTGAAAGAGTTAACATCAAGTTGACAGTGCTTCCAACGCTGTTGTCAAATATCTAACTAACAGATTATCGTAATACAGTGAGATCTGTACAAATCTTTTTACAAACATTAAGTCTTTTACTGTTTGCCTTTATGGTGTAATCAGTGTTATGTACCTGGTCAATATTTGTCCAGAATGGCCACCCCTTATGAAATGACCAGAGGCTTATAACCTGTATATAAAGTGGTCAGTGGTCAGTTAGGGCAATATTGATCATAATCATTACATCATTCTGTAGAAACTGGTACTCTGTCCTGACCAAATTTACTCCCTTGTCTTGGAGTGGGTTACGCACTGTGTCTATATTGTGACTAGATATTGAAGTCTAACATTACGAGTGGTCGTTGAGTTCTACAGGTGATATATTATGATATTTTCACCATTATTTTTTTAATAGGATCTTTTATTATACAATATTGTTAGTTATTTTCAATACAAAGGAGTTAGAATCTCTCTTTGTATAAACTCAAAGATGTTTCTTTAAAAAACCCAATGTCTTGTTGAACTGAAGTAATTTTACAGAAAATGTTTGGGGTTTAAATATTTGGTGTACATCAGCAGCTGTAGATAAGCCGATGCATGTCTCCCTCTGTAACTTAAGATAACATTCTGATCCCTATATGTTTTAAATTAGTCAAATGTAAACCAATTTTGTACTTTTGTGATCCATACTGATGTTCTTGTTTTGTTTTTATCATTTCAGGTAAGTCACACACATGTACAGTCAGTTTCACCTGTTACAGTGATCGGTTCCATGTTCAGGTAGGTGAACCAGTACAAATTATTAGATGGCAGAACTAGCTTGCTTCGGAGTACAGATCATGAGGTGAAAAGAGGAAGCTCGCTTTGTAGGCCGATTGTACGGTTTAAAATATCTACGTAGAATACATGTAGAAACTTTGAGATGGATGCGGGCCACTTTCTTTGCAGTACAAATCTGGAGTTAGAAGAAGCAGTTTGCTAGGAACGGCTTCACTAATGACTCTGATGTCATTTGTATCATTGATGGCCAATGTGTAAAGCCCTGGATCTAGAGGAGCATTACACAGAAGGGCCAGTTATTGAATTAGTGCCACTGGGTGACTACCACAAGGTACTCGAAACCATTTCGTGCAGCTTTTGATTGGCATTTTCAAATGGACTGACTTGCTGAAAATACCAATTGATATAGAAAGTGGTCGTGATATCGGGGATGAGCAATGCTAACAAAGGTATCCGTTTAAATGCAAAGCAGCTACATGATGCTGAGTTGACGGGTTCATTTCTCTTTGACCTTCCCCTTCCCCCACAGATACGTACATGTAGATTGTAATTGATCTGTTCGTGTTGGCAGTGTTAACCTCAGTTTAGGGTGTACAAATCTGTTGGTTTGGTTCAATGATTTGGGTTATCTTAAAGAGTTTTTTCGTTGTTTGAAAATAATTTGCACCTCGGCCAAAACTTAATGTATGGTGGTGCCCATCCCATCACATGTTAGAACTGTTGTGTGTATTTCGGTGAGTTGAAATATTCGTTAGGGAATGTCTCAATATTTAAACCAGCAGAGAAGTGTCTGCCTAGAGAAGATCACATGTCTATGATATCACTGGTGAGATCGGATCACCAGAAATAGAAGAATCTCTTAACACTTTGATATATTTTTTATCAAAAGAAATGTGGCCTTTAACAGATATGATTAGCTAGAAAAACTAAAAATACTGCAAGTGATTATAGAAATACAAAATTAAGAGGTAATCATTTGATATTTTAGAAGTGTAGAAATTGTATGACGTGAGGTTATGTTTGACAATCGGCCTAGTTACTTTGACATCTGACTTGAGAGGATCGCAGGGACCAGTGCGAGGTGGAAATTTGCGATACAATACTGTAATAAAGAACCCAGTCTCTGTCATACACACATCGCAGGCTTGTAACGCTGTCATCATCACCGTTACACTACCCGACCCGCATCACTAAGCCCGCATCCTCACGAAAATTGAATATATCCATTTTGAGAATCATTTGAAGGTGTCTCCAGTTGATGTTGGGTATATTTTGGTTTATTGGGAGCTGTTTGATTAGGTTTTAATTTAGACATGTATTTTAGCAGTAATTACTGTAGAGATCCTGGTACTTATTACACCAGGGTGACACCTTCTAATTAACCAACATTACATCTATTTAGGTAGGAGGTCTGACGACCAAGATTTCTGTTCAAATTTCTGATTCTTCTTCACTGAGCCCCATTACCAAGTACTAATTCCCCTTTTAAAAGTCAAGAATTTTTCTCATATTTATGTTATAAAACAAAACTTTCAGATTTTTCAGATGAGTATTTCAGTTTGAATAGGTAGTTGTGTGTCCCGTCCCCATCATCAGTATTTGATGTATATGGACCAATACAAATCTATCTAAGGAGATAATTAATCATTCGTTATTGCTGAATTTATGTTGTGACTATACCATTGGAACTGTCATCCGGAATTAAGTGGCTACAGATGAATATAGACCAGTAATAGGATTGGAGTGGCTGGCCATTGCTGGCTGTAGCCTCCATCTCCCTGTGTGTGTGTGTCAAAGATCTACGCATGGCTGTAACAATCATATTAACTACTGCTACAAGGAAACCAGGTTTTTTGTCAAAGAGCCCTAATGGTAGAACTATTTTGATGATTTTTATTTCGCATGCCAACTTAGCAACCATAAACCTTGTCAAGGTCACTGCAGTGCTTTGAAGCTGTTAAAATCTTGATCAGTTTTATGTTTTAATTACAATTAATCTGTACCAATCGGAGCCATATGGTTGTGCGGGTAATACAACAGTGGGTAATTCTCATTGCTGGGAGAACTGTAGGTGGAAATGCTTGATTGTAATGTAATAACGTAACCCTTGATGTATTCCCGGGATGAGATGCAACGCCTAAACTGCGAAGAACATGGCACTCAACATCGTATATTTTATTTTCAACCTGGTTAAACGAAACTATAAAGCATTGTCAAACCTCCATCAGCGTTCAGTGTGGTAAAATTATCATCATTAGATGTGTTATTTTCTGAAAACGCTGCTTTCTGTTGGTAAATAGTACTGTGTAATATAGCTCCTGGTGGCTAACACCAACACACTGTTGACGAGAAAGCTGAAATTTGATATCGGTGTATAACGTTTCTTTCTTCACAAAATCAGGTTTTCAGTTCTCTCCATTAAGAATCAAATTAACAAATAAATTGCCATATTTACAAGGAGGTCGTTTGGCTGTGGTAGGTGACAGTTTGTGTATGTCTAATGAACTGCAACAGACTAGCATGTACACGAGTGTTATACAGCTGAATAAAGCATTTATAAAATCATTAACATATTTATTTCCTATGTACATGTTACATTTTACCTCGGTGGGTTTGATTTGCCCCCCAGGAAAGCTGCCAGGGTAAGCATAATTCATCGTAATTTCTCCGGAGCTATTTAAATTGGAATCAAAGTGAAACCTGAGGATAGGAAAGTAATAAAACCAGCAATTTTGTGTTGTCAAAGAAAACATATTTTTGTTAAAAGGAAAAGAAAAAACAAACCCAATTTCAAAAGCATGGCAGATTTGTTTGTTCTCATCGTTTTCACACTGACAAAAACAAACAAATTACGATATGCAGTCAGAGGATTGGGGGCATTGGGTTTGGGGAGGAAGGATATCTAAGAGACAGCAGCTACTGATCAGGGGCATATCTGGGGTAATTTGAGTCCAACCTATCATAGCTGGTAAAAGGTTCAGATTTATATGTGAATCTTGAAATTCATGGTACAGGTAGTGCTCCTAGATGTTGCACCTAGAATCAGGGCAGACAGCCCTCTGTAAAATATCTGGCGTCTGCCTGCCCCCTACCTGGTCACACCATTGAGGTCTGCCTGC
>NW_018479094.1:3191-3963 GCF_002113885.1 Mizuhopecten yessoensis | reverse complement strand
AACAACAGTGAGCTGAAAGAAGGCCTAGAGAACAACACCATCAGATGGTGGCCTCAGCCCGATCCTTTGCCTGGTGACAATCAGAATGTGCCCTACTTCCTGGTGGGAGATGATGCCTTCAGTCTCGGGACCTACATGATGAAGCCTTATGGTGCCAGGAACCTCGACAGGGACTACAGAATCTACAACTACAGGCTGTCAAGATCCAGAAGAGTGGTGGAGAATGCTTTTGGCATCCTGGCCAACAGATTCCAAGTTCTTCTCAGCACCATGCAGCATCACCCTGATACTGTCAGATTGATTGTCAAGGCCTGTGTTCTGCTACACAACCTGATGAGGACTCGGTACCCTGTGCTCCAGAATCGTCTGCTGGATGTGCAAGATCCAAATGGAAACGTACAGCCTGGTGCCTGGCGAGAGGGGAGAAACTTGGAGGACACTAGAGTTGTGCAGGCCCCCAACAGAGCATCCAAGGAAGGCAAGCTCCAGAGAAACCTGCTGAGACACTGGTGTAATTCGCCAGCAGGTGCAGTGCCATGGCAAGATGAGATGGTTTATGTGAACTTTTAAAATGGACTGTGTGAATGTGTGCATGGAATGAATGTTTGAAATTGTTTTAATAAATGAAATTTAAAGATATATTTGTGACTTATAATTTTGTGCCAGTCTGAATGTAAGTGCAAATAAAAGTGAAAGGAATGAAAGAAAAAGAAATAAAGTCCCCAAAACAATTAAAGTCCCCCCAAAAAATAAAAAATAAATATAAAAAAAA
>NW_018479094.1:0-551 GCF_002113885.1 Mizuhopecten yessoensis | reverse complement strand
CCCAAGATCCTTTCAGAACTTCATGCGCATGCCTCCAGACATGTTTGATGAGATTGTCCAGAGGCTGACCCCAAGGCTAACCAAGCAAACTACCAACTTCAGAGTTCCCCTGGATCCTGGTATGAAAGTTGCCATAACCCTTCGTCACCTGGCATCTGGAGCCAAGTACCATGACATGCAGTATGCCTGGAGGGTCCCCCACAACACCATCAGCAAAGTTGTTAGAGAAGTCTGCGAGGCCATCATAGAAGAGTACCTTGAAGAGCAAATGTCACCTCCAACCACTGAAGAAGGCTGGCGTCAACTGTTAGATGACTGGTACCAGAGATGGAACTTCCCTCACGTAGTGGGGGCAGTTGATGGCAAACATGTGGCATGCAAAGCTCCCCCTAATTCTGGATCAGAGTACTACAATTACAAAGGCTTCTTCAGTGTGATCCTGTTTGCCATGGTGACATCTGATTACAAGGTCCTGTGGGTGGACGTGTCTGGTAATGGCTCAGCTTCAGATCTTCAACAACAGTGAGCTGAAAGAAGGCCTAGAGAACAAC
>NW_018479093.1:0-3963 GCF_002113885.1 Mizuhopecten yessoensis | reverse complement strand
GATTATTAATGTAGAAAATAATGTTGTGCATGTCCTACATGTACCGGCGTAGGAAAATAATGGATAAGAATGTTCCTTTTTACTGTATCGATATCCAAGCTAACAACACTCCCGACTTGGCGCTCAGTCCCTCAAGGCGAGATATGGGCGACGGGAGATAACCGCAACTTCCTCCATCGGACTTGTCAGATTCTGTGATAGACATTAACTCATAATTATGTTTAAAAACATATTTTAATGAAGACAATGTGCAAAAATTCTATGAATTTTATTTACATGCATGCGTATTTATTTGATAAATCTGCCAGCAAAAACATGAAGTTTGAACCTGGAAAGACTAGCTATGGTATGCTTTAAATTTCCAGTAAAATACATGTGTTGATTATATGTATTTTCATTCTTGGTTCAAGAAAAGAAATCTCTCTTTTCTGATGATTAAATCAATCATGTACAATGTGTATCATTTTATCTTCAAAATTGGAAAATATCTAAAATGGGATTTGCTAAATTGTTAACACGTGGACCAAGCTCATAAATCACCAAGGCGAATTAGAGGCATGCTACATCAAAGGGCACCTCCGATCGATGCGTTTCGTTATATTATTCTGAACGTATTCGTTCTGCACTATTTTGAAAATTATCTATGCCATTTTTCTTTAGAAAATAGCCTGGTTAGGGTTTGATAAAAGTGGGCGTATCTGTGAAGCATCCTTCGACAGTTTCTATATAATGAACACACACGTGCTTTGTAGTATGGAATTACATTAATTCTCTCCTAAGATATTATTGTTATGTGTAAATTCTTAACATTATCGCTGACGACAGCAGGTCTCCGATGTGAGACAATGCAGAGTAACGGTAAGTACCGAGGATAACCAAGAGATTTGGCTATCTTCTGATGAATTACTAAGTACCGGATTATCTCATTAAGAAATAAATCCTTGTTGAAATCAACTCGTATTGACTTATACAGTTTGATAGTACATCATACGTTAAGCATCGTGTCTCTCAATCAGTGATGCCTAAACTCTGAAGTGGAAATATTAAGACCGCCTGGTTCCTTGTCTGACGTAACAGTTCCTTAATTCGAACAATGCGTTTGATTTTCTTTCTTTCTCTCTTTCTTTCCAAATAACACATATTCGTGAGCTTCGTCATGGTACTATATGTAAACTACCAGTGGCTAAGAATCGAGCGGGCATTATATCAATATTTCATGGTAAGTGCATACAAATCATATTCTAAAGTGACATACAGATATATGCAAATGTTGCGTACAAATTATACGCGTGGTACAATGAATAGGGTTTTTAAAATAAAGAAATTTAGCTAAACAACACTTTATTCAATTTTGCAGCTTAGTGGTAGCGAATGTACTTGATCAGAGGGATGAGAAAACATGCTTATATCTTCTTCTTCTTCTTCTTCTTCTTCTTTTCATTCCTCTACCAGATGTAAGGGATACAAGGGTTGCTGTCTCTATGTCCACTTGTAATAAGATATATATTTTGTTAAAAAATACAAACCAAAACCTTAAATTCAAATTGTGTATTGAATACGACATAGAAGGGAGAGAACTCGCACAGATCTCCGTCATGTACTCAGCATAGAATTGTTAGGACATTTTTTACCATAATAATTGAGAAATGCGTGGTCTTTACTGAAACATTACTAAAACGATATATAACTGTAGTGGAGACGGCTTTGAAATGTTTGATCAGTATTATGACAAGTGGAATATTTGTGTATATTAAACATTGTACACTTACCTGCTCTTCAGAAAAAAATGCATACGTTTAAATCGATAACGTACCACAACATATTCAGCATACGTGTCTTAAGTTTTACTTCAGTTAAGATTTAATGACTTACTTATATCAATTACTTACTTTGTCGATAAAAAACTTAGTTTGGCAGTATGGGAGTCGCAAATGATGATATAATATATGTCTTTGTCTTCCAATCTAATTTTCACATATTATATAATGCAACATGACCAAATTGGGTGAAACCTTTGGTACATATTAACGAAACTATAATTCATATAATTTCCAGTTATTTCAGAATAATCAGTAGTTTTAGTTCTTTGTATCCAGAAAAATGATGTGATGAGAAACAACATTCCTCTCGAATGATGTCAATAAATTTCCCCTCGAAAAATGCCATGAACAAAAGTTGTTCCAATGGATGTTTTGATAGCCAAACTTTCTGTTGTCAATAGCAACAATAGACCAAAGAATTGATATCATGAATAACATCAGTCCCCTGCGAATGATGCCATGTGCAACAGCGACCCCAGAGAATGATGTCTTAGAAACCATTCCAAATTCGGATGATGCCATTATCAACACTGTTTCGTGTATGATTACATATTCAAAATCGGTTCTAGGAATTACATCAGGAAAAGCACTACTGGTCCATGAAATAATTCACGCGCTTGGAAATGAAATTATGTTATCAGCAAGAAATTTCATCGCCATATCACGTCCTGTTGAATAATGTCTCGCGCTTGAAGTTATAAGCAACGATTGTTTCTTGAATGATGCCATCAACAACAATTGGCGTCATGAATTGGTTTCATGTTACAAGAAACAAAAGTCCATGGAGTGACGTCATGAGCAACAGGAGTCTAGTGGAGGAGGTGGATGTAAGAAACAAATGTTCGTTAGAATGTTTACAAGAGCCACAAGAGAACACGCAAATAATGGCATAGGCAACAACTGTCCCAGTTTATGGTATTGTGAAGATTGCCTCCGTAAATGCTTTCATAAACGAGAATTGTTCCCGCGAATTATGTAAAGCGCAGCAAAATTGATATTCCCGCTAACAATATCATAAACGATCGATGTCCCTGCGAATGATGTTATTGTAAACAATATTCAACCCGAAAGATGTCAGGAACAACAGTTAAACACAAGTAAACTTCAGGGGCAACAAATGTCAATGAGAACTTTGAAATGAACAAGAACAGTACGCGTGTACGACATCTTGTGCAAAAACTGTCCAAACATTTAATCTTATGAGCAACAACGGTTCCCGAGAACAATGCCACGATCAATAACTAATCCCACATATGTTGTCATCACAACAAGTATCGCCAGGAATGATGCCATGAGCAAGAACAGTCCTTGAAGTTATGTCTTCAGCAACAAGAGTTACAGAGTTGTGGACGATGGCATGACTGCAAACAGTCCCGATAAATCAACGACGGTCCCCACAAAATATGTCATATTCTCCCCCAAACCACCTGCTGATGTCATGAACAACAGGGCAAGTATAGAAAAGCTCCATGAATGTAAAAATGAGCATCAATTGTTCACGTGATTTATTCAATTAGCAACAACTGACCCAACAAATGACCTCTTGAACAACAACTGTCCGGGCGAACGATGGCTTGAGCAAGAATCTTGTTCTAGCGAATGATCCCGTGAACAACGCTTAATTGCTAGAATTAAGTCATTGACAACATTTGCCCCCGCAAACTGTATGGATGACAACAGTTTCCGGAAAAAAGGTCAAGACCTGGAATTGTCCACGCTGGTGAAACAACTGTCCCTGGGAATACGTTTCAAACTTTTTACTCTATTTTTATCTGTTTCATGTAAATATTTTGATAAAATAAATGTGTTTTAACATATTCAACCTGAGATTGCACTTGAAAATCGGGTGTTTGGATTTCTCAAATAAAATGTTTAATCAGATAATTTTGACCACCCAAAAGTAACTTATCTTAACATGAAACCAAGATGAAATATCTTAATTTCCTATAGTGTCAAAGGAGTTTACATTAGGCACAGGAAATACGTGATTTTGAATATAAAGAAATAATACAGTTGTAAGATCGTAAATCAGGAGATACATTATGTGTTCATCTGCCGGGTTGTAAGGGTGAGCATATTGCGTGTGCCATTACGTGTAATTGAGGCAAGTGTTACCTCAGACAGACCGACACCTAATGACGTA
>NW_018479092.1:1635-3953 GCF_002113885.1 Mizuhopecten yessoensis | reverse complement strand
TAAAATATAATTGAGACTTAAAAAAAAGACTGTATAGGTTATTGATTAATGTCATTGTACCAGTGAAAAAAAGGTATATTTTCAGAATAGGTTTAATTATATAATAGTTTGAGTAAGAGTGGCGTGTGCACAACTGTGTGGAACTATGTTTGTATTTGTAATTTTCCAGTTGATTACTCGGTGACAAAAACACAGGGTCATGAGAATCAATCACATAAATCTGATATTTAAACTGTAAATCAATTGACAACATGCGTCTACAAAGTACATCTGTAGTTTATGGAGATGTTTATACTAAAGTACCTCGCAAATGCTTGTTAACACTTGATTTACAGTCTAATGATCAGATTACTGTGAATCAATGCAGTCTGGGACGTATAGAATACAATCAAATCAAACAGTTATTTTTTTCGTTTTTTGTGGGGTTTTAAATTGTCTCTTAAATGCCCTTTCTTTCTTCATCTCTTCTTTCTGTTCCCTTTTAACTTTTATTTCCCTTTTCTCTTCCATGACTTCATCACTAGTCAGCAGTCTGTGGGAAGTGTTCCTTTTCTTCTGGCTGACTTTGCTAGTACTTTCCGCACTTGGTTTTGGAGGCAAAAACTAATTTTCTATGTCATTGTTCCAAACGCTGTCGGAGTCCATACATGTACCAAGTTCCAATTGATCGCTGCTTAGTAAGCTAATCAACAGTTCTGGGTGATCTATGTCTGGCAAAGACTCAAATGAAAGTTGAACTTGGCCATTTACTGATGGTATAGTGGGTTTGGCAGTGTCTACAGTTAACGTAGCAACCGATTCTTCGTGAACAAGGGAGAGGGGGATACTGGGTGTTAGGCCAACTGATATCTGAGATGTTATTGTTGTAGGTAAAGCAGTAGACGCTTCAGAAGAGATGGAGAGAGGGATACACGGTATTACCGGTAGTGAACGCTCTGCTGTTGTGGTTGTGGTTTCTAAAGGCACAGCACCATCTGTAGACGCTTCCGGAGAGGTTGAGACAGGAATACGGGGAGACAATGAAATTTGATCGGATGTTACCGTAGATGTTGGACGATCTGATGGCTGTGATGGGGCGAAGGACTCCTGTGAAATAGCTGTGGGATTGAATGGGAATACTCCACACGCCCTAAACCCGCTCACAATGTTCTTGTGTGTAAACGAAGTATCCCAGGCAGTCTTAACTAACCCAGGAAAACTCCATTTCGTAACTGTGTTGAGTGGATTTTGACCGAGATAGTCAGAACACGCAGTATTGTAGGCTGTACTAAATGGTCCGAAGACGGACCTATCAAGGGGCTGGAGGATGTGCGTAGTGTGGGGAGGGAGGCATAATATGGAAACGTTATTTTCTTTAGCCAGCTCAAGAATAGCAAGTGACTCGTGAGACGAATGCCCATCTAAAATTAATATTTGAGGCCTCTCATCTCCACACTCTCGTAAAAAGACATCACGAAACCACTCCTCGCCAATCTTGTCGGTCATCCAACCGTTGTCTTGATGGGTCCATTTTGTCCCAGATGGAGCGGCCGCCGTGTTGAAACCATGTATGGACAAGTTTGTCTTTCCCTTTACAACGAACATAGGGGACATGGACCTGCCTGCCGCATTCACACACGCCATTATAGAGACATTTGTCCTATTGTTCCCAGTACGCCCAACAACATTTTTCGAAGACTTTTCGGCTATGACCCGAACTGGCGAATGCTCAAAGCTACGACCCGTCTCGTCGTAGTTCCAAATTGATTGGGGTTTATTACTAAGGTTGAGTGACGCAATTAATTCCCCGAGAGACGCCATATATTTGCTGACAACAGTTGGATTCAACATCCGGGCTCTTGATGCTGCAAGCTTTTCTGGACGGCGAATTGAAAGCTCCGGGTGACGCTTCTTAACCCCTTCCCACCACTGGTTGGAGGGAGCGACATTCTTAAATGGTGTAACTCGGTACCTCCGACAGAGGTCTCCGGTTCTCGTCAGAAGCTGACGCCTTGATATGCCTATCCCCTTCTTTGCCGCAGCCTTCACTGTATCCACAATTTTGTTTTCAATGGTGTCCGGCAAAGCAGCTGGTCGGCCAAGCCGAGGGTCAGACCCATATCGCTGATTAACCCTATCAGCTACAGTGGATTTCGGTACAGCGAACATTGCCGATGCTTTCCTGACCGACATTGATCTGGACGTGACTGCATCGACTGCCCTCTGTACATCATCCCTGTTGTACTGTATACGCTTCTTCTGCGTTTTTACCTTCCCAGGCATCTGAAATTGTAAAAATGATTTCATTAGGCTGCATTTCAGTCAACACCATATATTTT
>NW_018479092.1:0-1297 GCF_002113885.1 Mizuhopecten yessoensis | reverse complement strand
ATGGTCCTGACAAAGTGTTGTTATTTTTCGGGTCAATCAGAAATACAATTTGGCTGCCATGGCCGCTATTTTGCTACTAAATTCTAATAGGCCGATCTCACTTAAAATTGGTCTAGGAATGATCAGCTCATGGTCCTGACAAAGTTAAGTTAACATTATACTATTTTTTACTCAAATTGGTACATATTTCAACAAAAAAAATAAATACTGTAGACTCAGGTGACCGTTAAGGCCCATGGGCCTCTTGTTAATAATAATAGAGCCTTTCGGAATACTGAATGAACTGATGTATTTGTAAATTAACATCACGAGAAAATGTCCATGCATATATAAACGTCTATACTAGAGCTTTAGTCCGGATTATATATATATATATATATATATGGACCAATGCCAGATTGTCTTCGATTCTGTAATAAAGAAAATACTGAAACATTTTGTTTTTATTATTCCTTACTTTACTTTATTTACAAGAATACAAAATTCTACTCATAGAGAGAAAAAGAAATAAAGCCTGCTTTGACAAACTAACTTTTTCCACTGTCCGGTATAATGTGACTACCAGTAACAACAACCATGTATTACCGGACAGTTGTATTTTTGCATTTATTATAAATTTCCCCATTATTTTCAATAAATGTTTATGTATTAAAGCATAGACAATTACATCTTTGAATGGTGTAGCTATTTTCATATCCGTATGTCAAACATAACTTACGTTAGTGGCTCCTGAATTCGCAAGTCCCAAATCGTCCAGTCACCTTGAAATTGCCGCTGCAGCAAACATTCGGATCACGTGATAATAAAATTCCGGAAACTTACCGTTATTTCGGTAAATATTAGTATCGCCGTCGTTCTAAAATTAGCGTCGGGGCGTTCCCAAATGTAATCGGTGTTTGTAAAACGCTTTATTGTATATATGAATAAACCGAAGAGATCAGACAACCGTACACAATTTAATTTTATTCGAGAGTGTCCGGTAATATGTGATGTCCGGTAATACGTGAATATCCCCGGCAGACCTTCATCCACAGGGGTTCATTACAATTTAATACAAATGTCCAGAATACACATATGCTACACTGATATGGATCACAGCACATATAAACATACATATCAGTATAGCATATGTGTATTTCAAACATTTGCGATATGATGTGCAGATAACCGATCATGAGGTGACTTGAAGTTCGTGAACGCTGTCGGCTGTCAACACACAAATCCGATTTGTAAAAGAACGCGAAAAGTTTGATTGTCGTCAGGGTCAATAAGGCGTTTTGAAGGAAAGCCCTTTGAT
>NW_018479091.1:0-3949 GCF_002113885.1 Mizuhopecten yessoensis | reverse complement strand
GAAAAAATAGTATATTATATCTTCACGGAGCAAGGAAATATTGTTGTTTCGGCAAAAGATACAAGCCTTAAAAAGTTACCGATGGTTTTTGTCGCGCACAGTTTCACAATCTTAAAAAATTCCGAAAATTCAAATGATTATCGGATGAAAATACTTCCGATCGGGGTCATGACCGCGGATGCTCAAAGGATGTATAACAAGCTCCTTACTATGATGCTGGACAACTTAAAAAATTATCAATATCAGTTTTTAGCTGAAAAAGAAAGCATAAGCGGTTCGGATATAGAATCGTTTGCAAATAAAAACAGTGCGGTTTTACAATATAACGCAATGAATCGTGAGGATCCTAAGGCTTCCGCTCCGATTGTCATTGCACCCCTGCCCTCACCTAAGGACGGAATCGACCTTATCTCGGAGGTTCGGAAAAACGTTACTGAAACCTGGATTTCAGAAGCGGAGCTTACAAAAAACGATAAATACAGTAGTTTCGGGGTGCTTGCAGAAAAGCAAGATGCGGGAAATGCGGGAATATCCGAGATTTTGCGTGCATACGAAAATGCAATGCATTACCTTTGTATGTCGCTTTATGATTTTTTCGTCAAAGCGGATACAGGTCTCGACACCCGCAAGCTGGTTAGGATCGGTGAGGATGAAAACAGGCGCAGGAATCAGCTGATTGAACTATACAAGGCATCGATGCAATACGTGGGTGGAACCGACCCCGCATTGGGCATAAAGATTTTATCGGAGATGTTGAGAGTGTTCGATGATTCCGATACGTTTAATTTGCGTACCCTGCTTAGAAAAATGGAAGTTCAGTACGATCAGCAGTTGGAGAACAAAACCAGCATGGCGCCGGAAATCGTAAAGGCTGAACTTGAAAAAATGAAAATGGAAAACGAGGCGAATATTGAGATGCTACGGGCAAAAACTGAGATTGCCAAAGAAAATATTCGGACTGACAGAGAGCGGGAAGCAGAACTTTTGAGAATTTCAGTGGACAGAGGGGATTAATATGCATGTCGCGGCACTTATGGCTTTAGGGGCGTTCGGGAACTGGATGAGCCGAAAGCACGATGAAAATCTTTACAAGCATGCGCGGGAAACCGAAGCGGAAAACCTCCGCAAAACTGCAACACCCGAAGAATATGACGACTTGTTGAGCCATTACCGAAGCTCTTCTTACAAGGACTGGATGGCAAAAAATGCAACAAATGCGGTTCAAAATTCCGCGCGCGGTGCAGGTTTGCAAAACTCGGGGCTTGCGTTCGAAGCCTCTGCGGACGCCGTTCGTGGTGCTGAGAGCCAGGGAATGAAAGATTATGTCTCGGGATACGGCACGTTCGCGAACGCAGAGAATCAGGGGGTTGCGCTGGACAATAAGGATACACTTTCGGAACTTGGGGAGAACAGAAAACGTTATTTTGATTCGGCCGCAGAATCCAATGTATTTAATGATACTGTTTCCGCAGGCTCGAAAGCGTGGCTTGATGGTGCGCTCAGTGGTTCGTAATTTTGCAGAGTTTGTGCTTAACGGAGAAAAAGCAATATTCGAAAAAAAGGTTATTGTCGCTCTTGGCGGCAAGCCTAACTATATGCGGGAACTGTTTCATATTTACAATGATATGCTTGACGGAAATCCGAAAAACTGGCTAATCAACATGCCACCGCGGGTCGGGAAGTCCCGATATTTCTGCGTTTTTTTCATTGCATACACACTCGGACTTTTTCCGGCGGCACAATTTCTTTATATGTCGTACTCTGACGATCTGATCAAAACACAGATGAATACACTCCGCGATATCATGAATTCGCAATATTACAAAAACATGTTTCCGCGCTCTATTTTAAAAAATAAAACAAGCTGGAAAACCCTGGAAACCCTATCAGGTGGCATCGTGAGGGCGAATCCGATCGGTGGGTCTTTTACCGGGTTTGGAGCTGGAGTATATCAGAGTAAAGCAAGATTTACAGGGTGCATCATATGTGATGATCCGCACGATGCTAAGGACATGCACCACCCCTCGAAAATGCACGCGACATGCAAAATCTTCGAAAATGCAATTTTGACACGCAGAAACCATGACCAAGTACCCTATATTATAATAGGTCAGAGAATCGCGGACGATGATATATTTACTTTTCTTGCGAAAAAATATCCGTCTTTAAATTGGAATCGGCACGTTATACCCGCATGCAATGAAATCACCGGCGAAACGATAGCACCCGACCGTATACCGTTTGACATGTTAATGGATATTAAGAGAGAAAACAAAGCCCTGTTTTATGCTCAATATCAGCAGGAACCAATTAAAAATTACGCAAATATATTTAAAGAAGAAGACGTTTTGAATATCAATAATGTTGTGCCGCATTTCATTAAAAAAAAGACAATAATCGCCGTGGATCCGAACGGGTGTTCGGCATCAAGTCCTGACACAACCGCAATCTTAACTGCTGAAATTTTTTATCTCAATGGAGACAACAATCCGAAAATTTTCCTATCCAGGATTTTTGAAAAAAAATACGGCAAGGTTGTTCATATTTCCGATGCGGTGATTGCTGAAATACAGCGCGTGAAAGATACTCTGAACGCCTGCTTCATTGAGGCGCATACAAACGGCAACGCTATATACGAAGCAGTGCAGGAATATGCATATCTCAAATTGAATCTGCCAAAAAGCATCGTAAGGGCTACAAAGAGAAACACAGCAAAGAGAGATTTCATGCATCGATGCGCTTGCTACGTTTCTTCTGGCTCTGTGTTTGTACAGCCAAACGGCGCAAACGGCTTTCTCCGTGCGTTGTACGATGAGTTCCAAGGCATCACAATGGAAAATTCTGACACAAAAGATGATTTGACAGATGCACTAAGTGAAATTATTTATCAGATCTTGATTAAAAAAAGTGTATACTGCCGAAATGACGAGGGCGAAAAAACGGCAGATTACAGCTCTGTTAACAAAAAAATGTTAAGCTTTTTATAGGTTTTAAAATGACGAATTATGTCGAATCCATGCGGCTGCAGGATTTCATATTTTCAAGATACGGTCAACCTCTTGCTGGAAAATGGGCTTTTTTCGTGGATCAAGTCACAAACGACATGCGGGATTATTTCTTTTTCGATGGACAAGGTGGAATAAATCAAGGTTCAAATCCTATTCAGCTGAATCAATTCGGAGGCTTCGGCGGCCGCATTTTATACAATGTAAACGTCAATGATGCTGATGATCAGTATACTGTAATTGTACGTGAGACCTCAGATCCGCGATCTCCGATAATCGAAGAATTCCAGCATCTTCCATACATTCCGTTAATCGGAAATCCTTCGCCTGGCGTGAAGGTTCCCGATCCGATAACCGGACTACCTGGACAAGTTGTAACGGTAAATTCAGGGGCGACCGCGTACGTTTTACAAGAACCAAACATTCCGAGCGACGTCCGCGTGAGCCTGTCGAACGGTATTCTCGAGGGCGGGCAGATTGAAATTCTTCCAACCCTTACAGAAATCAAAATCCCGCGGCAGAAATTAATTTTCGTGGACGCACCGGTAAACGGAATACCGCCTTCGTCCGAAGTCGTGGAAATTCCGCCGCTTGCAAGTCTTGCCGTGCCAAATGTCGCGACTAATGAATATACATATTTATATGCGAACAGGGACAAAACGTATTTGCTTCTAAATACATTGTATAACGATGTCACGTGGGGCGACCGCCTATTACTTGCTGTCATAGATCATGCCGGAACATCAAAAATAACAAACGTTCGCCACCTTGCCTTTTCTGGTGTGGTCTTCGCGAAGCAGATTTCCGATATTTACGGCATCTTGGGTAACGAAACCTCTGCGGTGCCTGAAAAGACGACTTTCCCTAAAAACGGACTGGATATCGGGTCGGGTACTTTTACGGGATACGGGGTCAATCCTGACGACATGAAAAATTACAGCACA
>NW_018479090.1:0-3947 GCF_002113885.1 Mizuhopecten yessoensis | reverse complement strand
GCATATGAATATAGCATTTACTTTTCTTCTTCTTCTTCAACTGCGGTCTTCTCTACAACGTCGTTCCTGACTGTGTACTTATCCAGGGTTGGCTGCATCCGTATTGAAGACTTGCACTTGTTATAATGACCTGAAGAAAAATATCATATCAACAATTTAAATAATGGCTTCACAAGAATAGCATGTTAAACACGAGTGCATACGAAAAGTGTCGTGTGCTTTAGATTAGCTAATTTAACTCCCAAGAAGAAATATCAGTATTTGTTTTTATAATTTTGATTTAGATATTTGAGACTACTAAAATATCTATTCTAATTAGCAAAATTTGTAAGTACCGGAAGTGTATGATTTTCTATGTTTACTACTCATGACCAATCACGTATTATCTTCCTCTTTTACGAAGTATCCTCTTGCCCGCACTTTATTTAGTGCGACATCTCGGTGGCATATCCCACACCGAATAGTGAGTTCATCTATGGCGACGCAATCATCCAAGTCGTTGATATCTGCAAACAACCGACTATGTTACGTGTGCAATATACAAAAAAGAAGAAGAGACCCGTACACGTTCACTGTTGCATTTTCAGTGTATCATTTGTTTCGCTTACATGTATAGCATATTTTAATAATATACCTTTACTTAGAATACTCTCTAAAAATAAGTCGATACATTTGCTATATCCCGATATGCCCAGTCCCGGGTGTTAGCCCTCGAGCTGACACCCGGCTAGGGGTCCTTGAAGCTAAAACACCCCTGATTCGGCTGTTTCCGTAACTCCTCCGGAAATGCTTCAGAACCTAGCTCTATCCCTCAAGCCCATACTTTAACTGTATATACACAACCTGGTACACAGTTACTGAACTAAAGCTGAAATATACCACTTATTTTATTATATACCTGTAAGTCTTCTGGTATGTTAATTACTTTTTTTTTTTAAATAAGGTAAAAAGCTTCAAAAGTAAACATACCTGTTACAAATTGTTCCATGAGCTTTATTTCTGTATCAGTCCTGTTCACATCTTTCTTCGATTTCCTAGCATCTTTCACTTTCTGATATAGGTCGAGTTTTGCTCTGGTCTCCGGTTTGTGTTTGGTATGACTGGTGCTACCAGCTCTGTCTATCTGTGGTCAATACACGCACAGTCATCACAATGGCAAGTAGTGACGAAGCTATGTTTATTACTCAAAGCTCGTATAGACAGCCAACCTCATCAGTACCGGATACAGATTCCGTTATTAACGATGTATTGAACATGGAAACTGTTCAAACTCCAGATTTTACATTAAAATATCCAATTTTCAGTGACATAAGCGATAGTGAATTGGTAACAGCTGCGGACAATATTCCGGATACAAGTGCAAATAAACACTACACAACCCCACTGGCAGATGAAGAGAGAGACACAATTACGAAGTCCCGATATGCGAAGAAAACAGGAAAAATCCAAATGGGCTGTGGGTTTATTTCAAGGATGGTTACAAAACAGGAAAAACATTCAAAAGAGTAGACCGGATTTGAGATCTGTTGTTGGCGATTTACTTTCCATGACGGATGAAATGCTGGATTGCAGTCTTGGAGCATTCGTGTTTGAGGTAAGGAAGGAAAACGGGGAAGAATACAGGGGAATTACTCTCTTTGAAATTATCACTGCCATACAACATCAGCTGAGGGAAAATAAACGTTTTGTGACCTTTATGGACGATGCTAGTTTTGCTGGATTGCGCAATTGCCTTGATAAGAAAATGAAAGATCTTGCGAAGGCTGGGATTGGTATTGAAAAACAACAGGCAAATGTGATTTCCTATCAGGACGAGGATGTTATGTGGAAAAACGGTATACTTGCATCGGACACTCCGAACAAACTGCGGGACACTGCTTTATCTTCTTGGACTAAACTTTGCCCTGCGAGGGGGACAAGAACACTATAACTTGCGTGTCGACGAGAATTCACAAATAACGACTGAAATTGAGTAAGAAACAGGACGAAAATACATTCAGTATACTGAAGATGTTTCAAAGTGTTGCCAAGGGGGAATTAACCACCGGAAAATCAAACGAAAACAAACAAAAGCCTACAAAAACATTGAGGATCCTTCCCGATGTCTGGTCAACCTATACAACAAGTACATTTCACTACGGTATGTATATGTATACATGTTTTATGTTGTGTCAGAAATACATAGTGTCCTATTGAGCAAAGTCTTAACTTATCAATTAAAATGTCAATAAACTGTTTTAATGAGGAGGGGGGGTTTAATCCCGAAGGATAGCGACCCCATCCCCACCTCCAGACCTCTAACTGTGTAATATTTTAGTCAAAAAGGTTAACTAATCAATTATTATTTAAATACACTATTTTTGATGAGAGGGGGGGGGGGGGGGGGGTCTTTGAGCCCAAGGGTAGCATCCCCTCGCTCCCCCCACCCCCTAAATGTGTTTTGTATTTTGACAAAAGCCAGTACTTTTGTCACTGTTTATTGCAAGAAAATGTTAACTAATCACTGAAATTTTGTTTGATCCCAATTTATTATGACAAAAAGAAGTACCTGTAGGTTATCTATTGAAGCAAAATGTTAACTAATCCATTGAAGTTTTAACTGTGTAAAAAAAAAACTTTCTATGAGGAGGGTGCTGTTTTATACCAAGGGTATCAACCCACGCCTCNCTGTAAAAATAAGCAAAGGGGACTTCTCCATTGACATCTCTTTGGACTAGTTCAAACTATATGACGGCTTCGCCACAGGAGGCATACTAACCAGTAGTGTGTGGATTGAGAAAAAAACTGACATGTTTGCAACCGGTGATTTTTCGAATAAACATTTTTGTTTATATTTCCGATATTTTTGTTGTTTTTTATTGTTAAATTGGACGTTCTTTTTCAATTATTGTTTTTCAGTGACGACATCTTTTGTTATACACTGGTTTATTTGTACTATTCAACATACCAGCACACACACCGTTGGCTAGTTGTACAATTCCATTCAACTATCCAATGATTTGTGTGCTTATATGTTGAATAGTACAAATAAACCACAGTTTATAACAAAAGATGACGTCACTAGAATTGTTTAAGTTAAAATCACTTATACTGTTCTTCCCCGTTTACCCCGGATTTCAAACCTTTTATGTGAACGGCACAATTCCCTTTCAAACTTTGACAATGAATCTAATACATCAGTATCCGTGAGGACATCCTTTTCTAGTATACCTCCTTTGAAGTCTTAAACCTTTATTCTTTGTTTCACCACTCCTTTTTCTGTTAAAGAGAATAGGCTGTGCTAGACAAACTCCAGCTAAATCACTGTAATGGTCCAAATGAGTCGCTATGCTCTGTTTCAAAGACTCACTCTTGCTCTCTAGATGGCTATTTAGTAACTTGACATCTTCTGCTACTGGTAGGTACTTTGGGGTATTTAACTTTTTTAGGTCACCTGAGCTTTAGCTCAAGTGACCTATTGCTATCCGTTTTCGTCCGTCGTCGTCCGTCGTCCGTTAACATTTTACATTTCCAACTTNTAGGAATGATCGCCTCATGGTCCTGACAAAGTGTTGTTATTTTTCGGGTCGATCAGAAATCCAATATGGCCGCCACGGCCGCCATTTTGAAAACCTATTTCAAACTTAAAGTCAAGTTCTGCTGGACCGATTGAACTGAAAGTTGGTAGGAATGATCGCCTTATGGTCCTGACAAAGTGTTGTTATTTTTCGGGTCGATCAGAAATCCAATATGGCCGCCGCGGCCGCCATTTTGAAAAACTATTTCAAACTTAAAGTCAAGTTCTGCTGGGCCGATTGAACTGAAAGTTGGAATGCTTCTTATGATTGACTTTGAATAAGCTTTTGATTCGGTATCAAGGAAATTTATAGACAAAATCTTTAAAAGGGCCGGTTTCCAAAACGTATAAAGTATAAAGATTTAGGTCACTTGGTTTGTTTTTTATGGCT
>NW_018479089.1:0-3942 GCF_002113885.1 Mizuhopecten yessoensis | reverse complement strand
CGACAATGGCACCATACAGCAACAACAATGGCACCATACAACAACCACAAAATAATACAATTTGGCGTTGAAAATCGCTCTTCATTATGTGTTAATCGTATTATTACGATTTTAAAAGCATATAGTTATATTTCCAGGGTAAGTTCGATAACTTACTGCTGGTATTATGTTGACAGAACGAGAACGGATACGACACCAGTAATTTGTTAAATAGGAGTCAATTTTTCCGATATTTAGTTTTTTTCTTAAATTTGCATTAAATTAACAAAATCATTCATTTTATACATGTAAAATAACACGAGCTTTGATTTTTTTTTTCTTATGGAATCAATTAACTACGTAATGACAGCAACAACTTTGCGGGTCAGAGTCGACGTTCTCGGCACAGGTATTATGACAGGGACCTAATAATTTGTTACAGCTTTATTTGGACCTAAACTAAAATGTTCTGAATAATTCTACACGTTTTTGAGATTTTTTCATATTAGTATCATCGAAGTTGGCATTTTTATCGAGTCAACTAAACCCCTAAAATGTGTAAAATTACTAAGAACACTTTAGTTTAGGTACAAATATGGCTGTTACAAATCATCAGGTCCCTGGGGTATTTTTGCGACCCAAAGAACTCGCTTTACTGAAAAAACAGAACCCGAAAGCAAATTGCTAGTGTGAAGAGTTTTAATCCTGTGGCAATTTCTTTGAACAGCAAAGACATTTTCGGTAACAAATACTTCTAAAGTTTTAACACAACAACAAAAAACAGCAACGAGATATTTTTCAATTTACATATATCGTTATACATAATACAACACCACGATTTCCCAATATATTTTAATACATATACTGCATTGTATGTATGCTACTTTCCATAATCCGTATATAAATAGCCATTTATTTCCAGGATTTTCATTCGAGTTACTGATGTATGATGTATAAAAATTGTTATATAGATATTGATTTGTAATTATAATTTCCCGATAACGGGATTTAAGCACGCTCAAAAACTTTTGATTATAATTGATTTAACTTGAAAATGTGTTAATATTCTGGAAACAACGCAATTTATTTATAACATTGTTTGTCTAAATCATAGAACCGATTTACTTTCCTTTTCCTAGTATTTATTTCAGGTTCGGGTGGCAGTTGAAGACAAAAGCCCAGATGTCGACGGCGAGGAGACATCTGTGATCCACTGTCCGTCTATTACACAAATATCAAAGATAAACAATACTACTATTGGACACACACGGAAGTCACGACTTAGTTTGTACATAATCCGAGATTGTTAGTCATACCAACTGGAAGGTTTTGTAAATAACCTACCACATGTTGCTCCATATGCACAACTCTTATGCATGCGAATGAGGACTGGCTTAACATACCACGTCACGGTAGGAGCGAGGTCATATGTTATTGTTTCCGACTCGGTGCCTTTTACATTACATTTTATCTAGCAGTAAAGTACAACAAACATTTAATATAGATAAAGTGTACCCGTCTGACCCCGGTCTCCCAGACAATACACGCTGTTTCAGTCCATCCCATGTTGTCCGTTTATTTACTTGTAAACTTGTGTAATTCTGGGGTTGTGACTGACAAAATCATGCATGGTGGAATAACTCGACAGGAAATCTCTATAACTAAGTAGCGATGTAGACGTTATACGGTGTAACTAATAGGATCACAAGCTCGATAAGACTGATAAGAACCGTTCTGAACAATTTCAAATTTCTTTAAATAAATGTCGAAAATACATTCTTTCAGTCAGCTGTCATTTTTTATTTTATTTTATTTTATTGAGTATACCATTTAGAATAACGATTTTCACAACTTCGGGTTCCGTCAAGAAACTAAGCCAATTTCACGCCTGGTATGTATTTTATATAATATTCAGCCTTACGTACTAATGTAGATTAGTACGTATATGCAAACTAGGAAAAGGGCATTCTTTGTTTCTTATACATCGTCGGAAACCCACGTTCGATAAACGCCAGTACAATCGAACGTGGGTTTCCGACGATTTTTCTTATAATGTTACGAAAAATTGTGCACTATAGCACAATTAGAAATTTTCCTTGATTTTCATTTTAAAAGAAACAAAGAGGTACAGAGCGTACTACCCATAGGCTAAGTCGGACGAGGTTCATGGGCCTTTTAGAGTGCGCTTGCTTACCCCCCACCGTCGGAACGTGTTCTATGGCGGGCCAAAGGAAGTGCATTCCCTACCCATCGGGCATACTTAACATCAATTAACGTGAATAAATTTACAAAAATTGGGGATTGGATCTTCTGCTAGATTTCGCTGCCTCAAGAACATCGGTATCACTAAATTGGTGTCCAGCAAAGAAAATGATATGGGTCAACCGGTGTGGGTTACCATGTCTGATAAACCTGGCCGTAATTCCTGCCTGTCATAAACGACATGTTGTTTTCCGTCAGCACGAGATCAAAAATGTTTTTAAAAGAAATATTCAAAATCAAATAAATTCATTCGTGTAGATAAGATGTTCTAAATGACGAGCCACGGTAATGCCATATGTTGGGTGGCTGACCCAGCCAGCGCCCCCTAGTTGTGACATCTTGACACCGAGTGATGGCCTCCGGACGTGGGTCACTATGATACATTGCTTCGAAATAATTTACTCTTGAAAACGAGAAAATATGTTTGAAATAAGTTTTCCTAAGATATTTTCAAAGTGTGTTTTTGATTGTGAAAAGTTCATTTAAGATTCAATGTGAGTCATGTATATAAAACATAACAATGATATTCTATGACTTTTGTAAAATATATCCTGTCAGAACAAGCTTTCTCTACACCTTAAATGATTCCCGTTTGATGTATATATTTATAGCCAATGCAAGGAATGTAGTTGAAATATATTTGTAAAGAAGAAAAAGCACCTAGCAAATAGTGGTCACCCGTTGTACATATCAATCGACAGGATCACAAATTGACGGGTTGAGGCCGCCGTTGTAGCACCTCAAAATAAGACTGTTTTTGAATTCCAGATTGGGGTATTGCTAAATATTACGCATGCACTCCATCTGGTGGGCGTGTCTGTCTTTGTCAGGCCCCTTTTAGGACCCATATCCCCTTTGTCAGAGGAAGGGTGGGACGACCTCGCTGTACCTTTTCCATAGACCCTTTTTTGGTGATTTAATTCCGTTTTGATTGATGTGGCCGAGACAGATAGCGGTCAACACACGGGAAGACTTTGATGCAGACTTGGTATTCCTCAGACCCCACAACCCAGTTTGTGTGTGTACTCGTAATGACGAATTTTACTTTTATGGTAACCTCAATATTCTCCCATCGACAGCTTTAATCTCCGCCAACACCTCTAATCCTACCGGAACACCTACCTTGTCCCTTTAAAGTCGCACTCCAACAAACACAGACGTGTGTGTATAGACTAGTAAAGAGCTTATATTTAACTTGTTTATCTAATGCTCACTTGTACACATTACGGCTATTTCGAATAAAAAATTATCTCAGAATACGGTTTTGTGGTTTTTTATATAAACATTACTTATTTATTGTTGAATTTGCAGATGTATTAATGTTGTAGCCCGTGATTAAAGTTAGGAAATACGAACGTATAGTAGGAAGATCCAAAGGTCAACATATACTAAGCAGAGTTCGGTAGCAGTAGACAATAAGGAGCGACCAAGGACTCTTGACTTTAGCTTGAAATATGTCTTACATAATGATAAAAAAAATCCTTCTTTTCTCCAGAAACACAGCCAGTCGTCCAACAGTTCTAATTGTTGACGGGGTTATAGTTTTAATTGTTGACCGGTCAATAGTTTAAATTGTTACCTAACTCGCTATATAAATGCATAGTATTCAATCATAAATTTAAGCACCCCAGGCCTCTTGGTTATTCAGAAGAAGTTGCGTAAATGTTTTAAACATATTTGACCCCTGTGACCTGGAATATA
>NW_018479088.1:2916-3939 GCF_002113885.1 Mizuhopecten yessoensis | reverse complement strand
TGACATTAGTATCAATGTGGCTTAAATTATGGAATTTTGTTTTTCATATAATGTAATGTTATTTTTCATATAATGTAAAAATTAATATTTAATGATTATTTTCTATTACTTAAGTTCTGTGTTAAATGTGTATTACAGTTATATGTAGGAAATAAAAACTTTTTATCAATTTTATTATTGACTTTAGTATCATATCTACAAAATGAGTTGACATTCTTAGTTGAAACAGGCTATAACTAAACTTCAAAGGATTTCCTATATAAACACCTTCCTTTCAATTCTCCAGAGTTGGTGTTCGGGGAATGAGCCTATCAAAGCTACATGTATATGACAGTACTGTATATATGATACAGGTAATGTGGGAGAACACAGGTAAAAACCAGGTAAAATATATATGAAACAGACTCTAACTGATATCACAACATTACTGCCTTTATGTTTTTAGCTCACCTGCCCGAAGGCAAGTGAGCTTATGTCGTGGTGCGGCGTCCGTCGTCCGTCCGTCCGTCCTCGTCCGTCAACTTTTCCTTCAAACAACTTCTTCTGAAGAACGGATAGGCCTAGAGTCAAGATATTTGGCTGAAAGCTTTGTTGGTAGGAGCCCTACAAAGTTTGAGAACGAAAATAACCTTGACCTACTTAAAAGGTTACAGGGGTCAAATATGTCAAAAACTTCAAACGACTTCTTCTGAAGAACTAAAAGGTATAGAATCTTCATATTTAGCTGATGGCTTCCTGGGATGATGCTTAACAAAGTTTGAGAATGAAAATGACTTTGACTTCCTTTCAAGGTCACAGGGGTCAAATGTGTCAAACATTTCAAACAACTTCTTCTGAAGAACTGAAAGGTATAGAATTTTTATATTTGGCTGGTGGCTTCCTGGGATAGACCCCAACAAAGTTTGCGAATGAAAATTAGTTTGACCTACTTTCAAGGTCACAGGGATCAAATATGTCAAAAACTTCAAACGACTTCTTCTGAAGAACTAAAAGGTATTGAATCTTAATATTTGGCTGATTGGT
>NW_018479088.1:0-932 GCF_002113885.1 Mizuhopecten yessoensis | reverse complement strand
AAATGACCTTGACCTTCTTTCAAGGTCACAGGGGTCAAATGTGTCAGACACTTCAAACGACTTCTTCTGAACAACTGAAAGGTATAGAATCTTTATATTTGGCTTGTAGCTTCCTAGGAAAGAGCCCAACAAAGTTTGAGAATGAAAATGACCTTTACCTACTTTTAAGGTCACATGAGGCAGATATGTCAAACACTTCAAATGACTTCTTCTGAAGAACTGGAAGTTATAGAACCTTAATATTCGGCTGGTTATTTCCTGGGAAAGAGCCCAACAAAGTTTGCGAATGAAAGTGACCTTGACCTACTTTCAAGGTCACAGATGTCAACAACATTTTAATGGATTTGTTCTTAAGAACTAAAAGGAATGGATTGATAAGATTTGGCTGGTAGCTTTTGGAATAGAGCTTACCAATTTGAGAAGGAAAATGACATTGACCTATACTTACAAGGTCACAGGGAAAAATATGTCAAGCAACTTCTGAAGAATCAAAAAGCATAGAATCTTGTAATAATATTTTGCTAGTAGTTTCAACAGATGGAGCCAACAAAGTTTGTGAGGGAAATATTTTTATTGCAATATAATATTTAATGAGAATATTTTGCTATGACTGCTTAAATATTCAGGTGAGCAATACAGGCCCTCTTGGGCCTCTTGTTTTTAAAAAGTGGGAGAAAGAAGAACACACCGTATAAGACCTTCCCACCCTTCGTAATACACATGTTTTTCTTGTCGTATTTTCGTGTCGTCATTTCCGTATTGCGTATCGGCATTCCATTACCGTAGTGTAAATTATAGTAACACCGGGTAAACAATATAGTACACGTGCGTGACATGTCAACACCCGATATCGAGACTTAACTTCGAAATGTGTTATCACACGTACGTCAGAAATAAAGCTTATGATACAAAGACATTAATTAACTCACAGG
>NW_018479087.1:0-3928 GCF_002113885.1 Mizuhopecten yessoensis | reverse complement strand
GCTCGTGACCGAAGGGTTGCGGGTTCGAGTCACGTCACGGCACTGCGTTGTATCGTTGAACAAGATAATTTACTCCGCTTTTTCCAGTCTACTCAACTGTAAATGAGTACGTGTTTGGGCAGTGTTGTCTTGTTGAATGATAGATGTGAGCGCCTAAATGGCAGCACCGGCTGTACGCTATCCAGGGAAATTAGAAAGATATTGACTGGTTGCAAAGGCCCACGGGTGATAATTTTATATTTTACATACATGTATATCCCTTGTTTATGTCGTCTGGATGTTCTGATTATTAGACACAATCTGTTTCGCTTACCTCTTTCGACACGTGCAAATGATGATTATGACGACTAGTATGACCACGAGGAATCCCCCTGCTCCGGCTCCAATCGCTATATACATCCCTGCAAAACATAAATACCTCTGTCAGGGAACCCATGTGCTGCCCTCTTTGATCAAAGTACTCAGATATATTAACGGTAACACTGACCTTTGAAAATCGAACCTTGGCAAGTGAGCGTTGTATAAATATGAAGCGTTATCAGCCCACTTGAGCTATTGTTCGGAAAACATTATGTTACGTATGGTTAAAATAGTTAACAGCGACCTTGAACTTAGACCTCGCGTTATAACAAAGCAATCGCAAGCAAGAACTGCCGTAAGAAGCAGTACATGAAGTTTGGGTCTTAACAACCCATGGAAACTTGGGCTGTTGAGTGAAAACCAATTTTCTTTTTATGGCTTCAGTAGCACTGACCTTTGACCCTCGGACCTGAAAAGTAATACGAAGCACACAATTTTCAAAAGGGAACATTGAGCGATTTATTTTAGCTTGATAGGCCAAACGGCACTGTAATTAATGCACTGAAGCCAATTATGTATTCATAGTAACAGGACTTTGACCTAAAGACTAGCTTGATTTCAATATTTCCTCTGATCTTTTTCGGAGAGATGAAACATTAATATTGTGTATTTTAAACACAATTTTATGCAATAGAAAATATTTATTTTAGACAACCAGAGAGTCTGAAAGAGGATCTATTAAAAGACGCGTGAAAGTGCATGCAGCATTAAGGTTCTCATTTTTTAATATTGTAAGGTGTTGTCTACAAGGAGCATGTATTTGTTTCAAGTGTATCGGAATTTTGGTGCAATATCTTACTTGGATAAGGGTTTTGGTAAACTAATTTATCATCCGTCCATTTATTTTAGATCACTGCCTTCCAAATTTTAATGTTATGTAGTATTTATACTTGATTTAGCTACTCACACTTTATATTTTTTATATCATATTTGTGTTTCCCTCCCTCTACAATAATGAAATACAATAACTGGCCTGTATTGAAATGCACAACTAGCGTAGATAGAGTTGATCACATATGCTCCTTACTTTCATCTGTGCTGTTTACTACCACCATTTTCTGGCCTGTATTTGACATGGTTGTAGTGGTATCACCATCTGTTGCATCAGTAGACGACTGATCTGCTTCCGTTTCCGTTATGTTACATAACGTATACGAAGTTGTGTTATCATCTGTGAAGTTTCCTGTTTGTTGAAAATCATATTGCTCATTATAAACCTTTGTGAAATAATTCATATGACATACCTGGACATAGTTTGCTTGTACATTTGGATTCCGTTTGCTCGAACCTTTAATACCAATGCAATGTCTGGGGTGATAAATTATTCAGTTGTTGATGATAACATTAATCCTTAAATGTAGGGTCCACAACGACTTATCGACATTTTATAATGCCAGTCAACGACTTTTTTTGAAGACATCGCCCTTAATGTCGCTGTGTACCACTTGAATATATAAAGTATAAGATTAATATATCCAAGTTTTATATATGAAATCCGATGTTTAAAATGAATCTTTTAATATGACTTATCAGGAGGTTGAATGTTTGGGTGACTATGCCATCCGTTAGAGGTCTAACGAAATCACTTAACCTGTTATCATTTTCTAAATAGTTAACGTTGTGCATTAATGGTATTATGCGAGAAATAAATAAACCCTTTTATTTACTTTCATGATAATTGTGTCTGTACATCTTTTTACCGCATTATATTTTGTCTATATCGTTAAGCGAGGAATAAGGGTTTGGAGATGTTATGATATTACAGTTATACGAATACACAGACTGAAGGTGAATCGAATATTTGCAAATATGACAAATATTACCATACATATATATTCAGTCCATGGATTGATAACTACACATGGTATAACACTATGTATTTATCAGAAGATATTCCATGGTTTCCACAATTGTTTTACCCCCTGACAAAAAAAATATTGCAAATTCTTGTTTTGTAACAAAATCATGTTTTCCCATGGCAAGGAAGTGTGTCATGGACAACAGACTCTACAATAAGTGTTACCTACAATGCACTTGACTGATCTCTGGAACCATTGCGTCAAAAGATTGATATCTATAACAAGACATACCTATTTTACAAATGAATCCATGCTCTTGAGAACCGCATTGCCCTTGTTCAATAACATTCTGCTTAACATATGAACACTGTCTTAGGTTGTGAATATTGCGTATCTTCAAACCATTCAAAACTGAAATAAAAGCATACAAGGTGCATAAAACATACATATTTTACAATACACATAACCAAGACAACCGGTTCATAGAAAATTGGGGACCGCTGTGGTTATTTTAAGCATCAATATCATGATCTGGTTTGATAAACTTCTTAATGCACTATCGGTTTTTGCTATGTGTATCAAGACCATGGTTATAGGGTGCATGTACACAAGACGCATCTACCTAAGAACAGTAAGATAACGATTTACTTGTGGCGTTTGCAAGAAGAGTAAATACACCGATGCTTAAATGTATATTAATGGAGTGGCAGCTGAAGAATTTTTGATAAAATTGCTGACATAACTGTTGACACAAAAATACACCTTGTTTGATTAAGACACGTTACCAAAATTAGTGCACGGCCAGAAAATGCACCAAAAATACTTTCAGACGAAATTTGTTTCTTTTCCTCTGATTGTGTGTGACTTTTACAATGAAGATATGTATCGACATTACCACCAAATAGTGTTGTTTTTAGCGATATTCTCAACGTACACGAAGATATTATATTAAAAATGCCAGAACACCAGAAAACGAAGTACGTCGACAACCTTTTGGAGGATTTTGAAAGGGGGTAATTATAGGCGTGTTTAAAAGTTGGTTTCTGGTTCTCACGACCAGATAATATATCAGTGTATAAACATGTATGACAATTGTAGTTCGGTATTGTATTTCTATAAACAAAACATTTCAATCTGCACATCGACTTATAGTAATAAATGAGGGATTCATAACTGGGAATATGGTTATGGTACTCCGAGTTTAGCGTTATATTTTAACTGTTCTAAAACATAAACCACCATGGCAGTTTGGTCAAGAATAAGAAAAACATCCAGATACATAATATGATCTTGAATTTTAAATATAATTTTTAAAAACACTGTCTGAATTGTATCAATTTCGATGGCATCAGGTTACAGTGCTGCATTTGAATTTTGTTGTCCAAACCATAATCAAGAATAGAACCACAACACTAATATATTGACAAAATCAAAAGGAACTCATTTTATACTAATATCATACAACAACGCAACACTCTGGGTAAAGGAAAACTCACGCAGCATATCAAAAAGATATTGCAACATAATTATCATAAACAACGTTTAACATTCAGTGCATTCGGTACATTCTGTTTGAAAGGGGGAAAACCAAGATCAACAACATTGCAGATACCAAAGCCACTAAATGATGTAAGTAAAATAGTTTTCCATGGATATAACGTTATAATCAATGGATACATTATGTACTACTATATGTATACACTACACACTATGTCCATTGAAACAACGTTATAATCAATGGATACATTATGTACTACTGTATATATACA
>NW_018479086.1:0-3926 GCF_002113885.1 Mizuhopecten yessoensis | reverse complement strand
CCGAGAAACGTTTGAAAGATGATGATTTTTTTCGGAATGCCTCTACATTTTACCACCTTTTATACCTGTTTGGCTTCGTCGTTATAGCGACAGTCACAAACTAGTCTGCCATATTTACCCAAAGTAACACGCTTGGTCTGTTGTCAAGTGAAGAATAGGTGCTTCTACAGTTATAAAAAGGAATAAGATTGAACAAAAATGGCAGTTCCATTTTCAAACACAAAACTCCGAGTGCCTAAAGGTTTCCAAAACATTCTCGAAGGTCTCGCACGGGAAGTGTTGAGAAATCAACCAGAAAACATTTATGAGTTCGGTGCCAAATATTTCGACCAGTTGCTGAGAGTGAGAGATGGTAAGTGACCCTTGTTTTCTTTCATGTGTGTTTTCTTGTTTTCGATACCCTGACTATGAAATGCTAATTGTTTCCCATGTGTCGACACCATGTAATATATGACAACTGATTAATGCATATATTATGCAATACACAATTATATTGAGGTTCGGACTTTCATGGAAAATCGTCCTATCATCAGTCATATTATATCAGTGTGGCATTTCTACTAATTGTTTTACTGACAATTGTTAAATGGAAAATTGTAGTAAGGCCCCGTAACTTTTCATCTTACTTTTCATCGTCAGCATGCACACGAATACATGTTTCACAAAAGTTCCAGATGGAAATGGCCTTAATTTCCTACCCTTCAAAAAAGGTGTCTCTACAGAATAGTAGTCTTGTTTAGACATACGGTTGGGAACTGCACAACAGTGTTTTAAACATGCCCTGTTGCTGTGACAATAGTAGCTGTCAGATTATATCGGTGTTAACTGGAATTAGACCCCCACCCCCTCCAGCACCCTTGCTAACCCCTTTCCCATCACCTGCCATTCGTATCTTAAACCTGTCGACTCCAGCGAGAAAAAGTATCATACAAACAATTGGTGAGGAAAAGACTGACCAGTTTCTGCAATATTGTTAATGTCAACAATATTATTTGGATACATTTGTATGTTATAATATAGCTGAGCTGGGTAGATCGTCAGAAACCAGACAGCTCAGGTGCTAGAGCGCCTGTTAATCTAGAGTCCGGAGGGTCCCGAGTTCAATGTCTCAAACTGGCAATGCATTTTTTCAATCCTTTTACATTTGGATCGAGCATGTGACCAACCCATGTTTCAAGTACTGAGTAAATGTTCCGCAAATCCCCATTTTCATCAAGGTTGTTGTTTAAATTCTACTTACATGAAAATAGATATACATCAGCTGCCATAAACACTTGAAATTCAGGTAAGTTTTTGGAAAACCTAGCAAGGTTTGTTCAATGCACCATAATGAACTTAGTTTTGGTTATCTCCCTTGAGGTATAACATAATTTAGCTGATGATACCTTTTTCTGGATGTGATACAGGCAATAATTCTGATCATATAGGCCATACTCTTAGTACGTATTGAATTAATGTCTTTCCGATAGTAGTTTTACTAGTAAAATTTCTTCATGACATAAAGACCAATTAATGTCCAAAGAAATTTCTTTAAATTGAAATTTAGATTTGACTTCTAAATGCAGGCTCACTCGTACGTACAGCTTAGCAAATCTCTGACTAAGATCAGACTTCATCAATATTGCATCAACATCTAATCATATTAATAGGTTAACCTTTAACTTTAAATAAAATTTAAGTGCAGAACATATTGTTTAACTTCAGTCTAGCTATATCTAGCATATTAGTCATAATTAAGAGAATGTAGACATGATTTACTACTATTGTGAGTGATTTTTTAATATGAAGAATACTTTATTGGGGGTGAACTTGTAAGAAAAAAAAGTCAGACATGACTGTCAAACAGAATTATATGACTAGCTTAAATTATTATGTATTTTTTTTCAATAGTAAACCATTCTTATCAGTAGAATGGCTTGCAAATGAAAATGTGGAATCAGAGCGAAGTGTTCCTTGTCTGCTTCTGAGTGTTAGATTTTTCTAACTAAAATCCAAAATTTCCTTTTTATTGTTTCGAAAAGTAACAAATTGATTAAAGTAAGATTATCTCATGAAGCAAAATCTTAAATGATTATGATTTCTATCTTAATTCAGATGATAATTCCAGTACATCTGTATTTTTAGACTTCATCAGTCATCTGTTAAATTTTGATGTGATCTTTCAATATCCAAGAACAGATCCCCTATTTATTAAATAGAAAGGTTAAGTTTTACAATAATCTGTGATATCTTTGTGCAGTGATCTGTAGTTCTCCCGATTGGTGCCTCTTTATCTATATTCAATGATACACATGTAACTAATTTTGCTGTCTGTCTATAATTGCGCACCCTTCACTCGCATTCTCCCCGAGTATGTTTTTTGTGGTTGGCACTCGGTGTAATTCAAGTTAACGTCTCTGACTTGTCAGAGAGCAGCTCCCATTACTAAGGACGGACTACTACTACAGTGATATAACTGATTCACAGAATCGTCTGGCCAACTCACCGACTTGTACAGTATCACTGGAATGTGGCTAGTATTTGTAAGATGACTGTTATAACTGAAGCTAGCTATATCTCTGTGTGATTATCATTATAAACTGGCACCACGTTGAAGACTCCAAATATTTGTTTTTACGACAGCAGTAATCGTGCTGGTAGATGTAGACTGACAACTAGCGTACACTTTCTGTTCTAAACAGGGATCTAGACGGAAAAGAATTTTGATGCATGAGTCTCAAACATCTTTTTGCAATTTTCATAGGGCCTGTTAGAAGCATTCATATGATAAAAGTCATGTGCTACACTTCAAAATCTGCTTTTTAAATTTACGTTACATAGTTAATGGAATAGTGGGTCCCATGCACGTAAATCTGGCAATATAAACTTTACTGTTGTAAATTATTCAGGAGTATAGCCTTGAATCCAATACTAGTTATTTTTTTTATTTTTTTTATGTAAGGGCTAATGAAAACTTTCAATATTTATAATAAGAATATAAAGGCCAGGCCTGTGGAATTCTCCAAGATCTGTTTACTGGCTAGGACTCTAAAATGACTTTTTATTGTACCTTTTCTCAAAAACAATGACCATTCTTGGAGGTTCCAATGTTCAAGTGATAAATCTGCATGTACATGAGTACTGAGTCCTATACTGATAGAATTCTGATGGGACCCATAGAATTTCTTGAAATATTTAAATTCAACATTGTGGGACCTTATTGTTTTTAGCAATACTGTCAAAAAGGCCCGATGGAAATAATATTTGTAGCTTGATCACCGATGTTCTCCAATTTTTGAAATCCACAAGAAATCTGTAGAACACCCAACTTGATTTACCTGCTCTCATGATGTATCTCACGAAAGAAATAAGTACCAGGTAACTCTTATCGTGAAAGATATTTTGATACATTTATATCACTAAACTGTCTACAGTAGTCCTGGTGAGACAGCTGTCTAATAGAGCAAAACAAATTCTACATTAGAGAGATATATTAGATACAAGAAGTTTTATTTAACATCACATATTTAAAACAATAACACAATTAGCACCGAAGTGCTATTTTTTCGACCAATACAGACAACATTATGGACAGTATTTAGTTGTTAGACATCCTTAAACACTTCCAGACTGCTGACTAGAGCAGTAACAAAGGCAATCACAGACAGTGACAATGAATGCATTTGTGTACCTCCGTTCTAACAAACCGTTACAGACATAAGATGTTCAGACATGCAAGCACACATGTCCTTTAGCATAAGGCTCCCAAATATATCATTTGTAAGCATGATAGGCCTGACATGATAATGTTGGTTTCTAATGTACCAGGCTGCTCATATATATATATATATGAGTTTTTATTTTATTGATTTTCAATTAAACGTTTATGTAAACCCATCCTATACAATTCCACAGCTGGTTGTCCATGGTTAGCAGTATTTATGTCA
>NW_018479085.1:0-3919 GCF_002113885.1 Mizuhopecten yessoensis | reverse complement strand
ATGAAGAAGTCACAATTTTCACCATAAACAGCCCCTGTTTGAGACATTATAATTCAGATGCATCGTTCATATTATCAAATGCAGCTTATTCAGTTTATTGTAAAGGTTAAAGCATCGTTGTGGATGTACCAATGGACTGTACATCCGAACAAGGTAAAACCTGGTACCCCTTTATTGAAAATTATACCAGCCCCGTACCTTATAAGTATCCATGCAAAAATATTTGTATATCGTTATGCACTTACTGTGATATGTGTATCTCACCGACATCAATGTATATCAACTATTATATTCATTTTTGTCACATTTATCCCAAAATAAATCATCGGAATGGTATACAGTAAACAAACTAACAACGCTGTCATTCTTATTTGCAAGTATAGTAGCATGTTTGACAATAATCATTTTTATCGTTTAGAGTATTAAAAATTAGCAAAAGAAACAAAAATGATTTTTTCATTAACGCCAAACTCCTTAAATTGTAATTATGCAAATGTTTTCTAACATATTAGACATCGATTGACATTCTTTTGATATCTAATTATTACCTCTGATGAATTCTAAATGGAGGAAAAAGCCATATGACATACGGTTGAGTAAATACTTACTGATCGATAAATAAAAACTATATATTATGAGGAAATTCTGGAAACAAGCTGACCAATAAAAGCTATGAGTGGGGTGGGGGATCTATCAAAGTCGTGATAAGCTATTCCAAAAGGCATTCAAATCATAACATTTGTCCTGTGTCTATTCAATGTGATGTAAAGTCAACATACCCAGCTACCAAAGTGTTGGTGTTGAAAACTCATTTGGTTTTTTACATTGTTGATCTTCGAGGGGTTGATCTGAACGAGTTAATCAACAAAGCCAAGATAAAAAAAATATGCTGTCTGTGACACATGATNTTTTAAATCTTATTAAATGCTGTCATCTTGATTAAACTTCTTATTTCTTTTATCATCTACTATCCTCGATAGTTGCAGTGTTCGTACTGTCTGTTGTCCCACATGATAAAAAGGTGACGATGTTGGTCGAACCTCGGATTCGTCGAATACCATGTATTCCAAGAACTATTGATCTGGACCCTACGATTTCGAGTAAACGGGGTTTTAATGTATACATTTTTTTAATAGAGTCTATCGCATGCGGACTACTTACAAATGAGGATATCGTAATACAATTTAGAACAACGAGGCATATGCACTTATACACAAAGTATAGTGTTGATATAAAGATAAAGGAGATTTTAAGATGCATATGTTAAACACCAATACCACCTAAATAGCTACAAAAGTAATTAAATATATATTCAATAACATGCAATCCTTTTATATATATAATTAGATATGTTTTAACAGAATTATTCAGATGCCAAGGAACTATTTTTCAACCGAATACGTGAAATTTCCTATTCTTCTTGTGCATTTTATTGAAATAACTCGGTGATGCAGAAAACAAAAATATCCTCTCAGTTGACAATCAATTTGAAAATTCTTTTATACAGGTGACAACCTGGATTGCAATTTTATTAGAGTGTGTGTATTTCTTTACTGTTATCTGCCGATTCATTGACTACACCACTCTGCAGATAAAAGATATATAATAAAATGCATGTATTAATATAAGAAAAGTTATGAAAAAAACCCACTTTAAAAATCATTCTTTTAATTTGAACATATCCCAAATTCCAGCGATTTTCAAAACCATTAAAAACCTTACAAAAGGTGAAAAATAAGATCACAGCCCACTTACTCAATAATGAAATGATATTGATAATTCTCTTTAGAATGATACATTTAGTGTTAAGATGAGTTTCGTATTTCCTTAATCATAATATTTTCATTAATTGTAAAGGCACATTTTTGTAATCATAATATTTTCATTAATTGTAAAGGCACATTTTTGTAATCATCATGATAGAAATATCATTTTTCAATGTTTCAAATGACATTATTAAGGTTTTATTGCCCAAATCAGTATGTTTCTATAACTATAACAATTAATGTATCGCTTAAACTGATTATCATATTATTTTATTTTAAAATGCAGAATAAGATTTATTGTGTAAATCGAAACCTATATTTTCACACCGTAATTATAAGGTGATTTTGTTTCGATAATCATCTTGTAACAGAACGTTTTTTTCATAAATGATAATATATTGTTATTATTATCGAGATCAGCTCAGCATGGTGTCTTCCAAATAGAAATGTGATACGCTCTTATAGAAAAATAATCATTAATCATACTAATAAATATTAATAACGCATTCCTTTGGCCGACAGCCGACCCCATCGGTGCGTATTGATACTAAAATAGTTAAATAACAGATGACTATATTAAGGCTTATTACTGCTGGATTAAATAACATCATTCCAATATTCCATGCGTAGATCTCGCAATAGCAAAAGAGTATTTGAAAAAATAGTATGCACACTTTTATGTATTGTAATACTTAATAGAATCGCTGATTTTCCACTGCAGAAAATGAAGAAGTCACAATTTTCACCATAAACAGCCCCTGTTTGAGACCTTATAATTCAGATGCATCGTTCATGTTATCAATGCAGCTTATTCGGTTTTTTGTAAAGGTTAAAGCATCGTTGTGGATGTACCAATCGCTAGTGCATCGGAACATGGTAAAGCCTGGTAACCCTTTATTGAAAAGTATACCAGTCATGTACCTTATAAGTATCCATGCGAAAATATTTGTGGATTTTTATGCACTTATTGTGATATGTGTATCTCACCGACATCAATGTAAATCACCCAATTAATTAATTTTTGTCACCTTTATCCCAAAATAAATTGAAGTCATCATCGGAATGGTATACAGTTAACAAATTAATAACGCTGTCATTCTTATTTGCAAGTATAGTAGCATGTTTGACAATAATAATTTTTATCGTTTATAGTATTAAAAATTAGCAAAAGAAACAAAAATGATTTTTTCATTAACGCCAAACTCCTTAAATTGTTTTTATGCAAATGTTTTCTAACATATTAGACATTTGACATTCTTTTGATATCTAATTATTACCTCTGATGAATTCTAAATGGAGGAAAAAGTCATGTGACATATGGTTGAGTAAGTACTTACTGTGTTTGACTTTCTGATCGATAAATAAAAACTATATATTATGAGGATATTCTGCAAACAAGCCGAACAATAAAAGCTATGAGTGGGGTGGGGGACCTATCAAAGTCGTGATAAGCTATTCCAAAAGGCATTCAAGTCAAAACATTTTTCCAGTGTCTATTCTATGTGATGTAAAGTCAACATACCCAGCTACCAAAGTGTCGGTGTTGAAAACTCATTTGGTTCTTTACGTTTCTGATCTTCGAGGAGTTAATCTGAACGAGTTAATCAACAAAGCCAAGATAAACAAAGTATGCTGTCTGTGACACATGATAGATGTCAAGTACCCGAGGTGAGAAAACAGTTTCCAGACGTGTAGTACCTAAACCCATTGGCATTTGGTTTGATATTCCGCTTGTTACAAATACAGGCTTGTGCTTCGCGGGGATAACTTCTCGCTCAGTATGGATCGAGGAGAACCTATCAAACACCATCTAGTCAATTAACATGTAATATTATACCTGTTTTACAGTAAGCTGATACACAATTAACGTGTGAGACAGGTGTAACCGATACCTGCCCGGTGGTACGTTACGTGTTTGCCAGGTGGTCTTTTACGTGATAGCAGCCACCAGCAATTTTACGATTACCCCACGTAGGAATAGGGACGAGTATAAAAGGCTTCTCAACACAAGTTTGGCCAGTTCTTATATTGCCACTGGATGGTCATTGATCTAAACTTTTACTAAACGCATAACACTACATCAACGGAAAAGAATGGATTCTGTAATAACGGGAAACACAACCGATAGGATTAACAATGCATTGGCAGCACTG
>NW_018479084.1:0-3914 GCF_002113885.1 Mizuhopecten yessoensis | reverse complement strand
AAGGTTCACCATACACTATTGTACACTGCTACCTTAGGTTCACTGACGCTACTGTACACTGCTACCTAAGGTTTACCGTACGATACTGTACACTGCTACCTAAGGTTAACCGTACTCTACTGTACTCTGCTACCTAAGGTTTACCTTACGCTCCTGTACACTGCTACCTAAGGTTGATCGTACCCTACTGTACACTGCAACCTAAGGTTCACCGTACGCTACTGTCCACTGCTACCTAAGGTTTACCTTACGCTCCTGTACACTGCTACCTAAGATTCACCGTACACTATTATACACTGCTACCTGAGGTTCACTGTACGCTGCTGTACACTGCTAACTAAGGTTCACCGTACGCTACTGTCCACTGCTACCTAAGGTTTACCTTACGCTACCGTACACTGCTACCTAAGATTCACCGTACACTATTGTACACTGCTACCTGAGGTTCACTGTACGCTGCTGTACACTGCTACCTGAGGTTCTCCGTACGCTACTGTACACTGCTAACTAAGGTTCACCGTACGCTACTGTACACTGCTACCTAAGGTTCACCGTACACTTCTGTACACTGCAACCTAAGGTTCACCGAACACTACTGTACACTGCTACCTAAAGTTCATCTTACCCTACTGTACACTGCCACCTAAAGTTAATTGTACCGTACTGTACACTGCAACCTAAGGTTCACCGTACACTACTGCACACTGCTACCTAAGGTTTACCGTACGCTACTGTACACTGCTACCTAAGGTTCACCGTACACTTCTGTACACTGCAACCTAAGGTTCACCATACGCTACTCTACACTGCAACCTAAGGTTCACCGTACACTACTGTACACTGCTATCTAAGGTTCACCGTACACTTCTGTACACTGCACCCTAAGGTTCACCGTCCACTATTGACAATGCCACCTAAGGCTCACTGTACGCTACTGTACCCTGCTATCTAAGGTTCACAGTACACTACTGCACACTGGTACCTAAGGTTTACCGGACCGTACCCTACTGTACACTGCTACCTGAGGTTCACTGTACGCTACTGTACACTGCTTCCTAAGGTTCACCGTCCACTATTGACAATGCTACCTAAGTTTCACCGTACGCTACTGTACAATGCCACCTAAGGTTCACTGTACGCTACTGTACACTGCTATCTAAGGTTCATCGTTCCCTACTGTTCATTGCTACCTAAGGTTCACCGTACACTTCTGTACACTGCAACCTAAGGTTCACCATACGCTACTCTACACTGCAACCTAAGGTTCACCGTACTCTACTGTACACTGCTACCTAAGGTTCACTGTACATTACTGTACACTGCTACCTAAGGTTCACTGTACATTACTGTACACTGCTACCTAAGGTTCACCGTACACTATTGTACACTGCTTTCTATGGTTCACCGTACACTACGGTACACTGCTACCTAAGGTTCATCGTACACTCAAGGGACTACACCACTACACATAGCCTACTCACTTTTAATCATAATAATACATAATTCGAGGTTCTTATTTACCGTTTAATCACACCTTTGGTCCTAGGTCCTCTCAAAGCGGTTCACAAATTATCATCCGTGGTTAAAGGGCCTTTGCAACCAGCCAATATATTTCTTCATTCCCTGGGCAGCACATTCAACAAGTTCAGCCCTGCCCAACCACGTACTCATTTACAGATGGGAAGACTGGAACATCTTGCCCAAGGATTCAACACAGTGCCGTGACGTGACTCGAACCAGCAACCCTTCGGTCACAAGCCCAGTGTCCTACCACTAGACTACCCTGCCTTGTGATACCATTTTATTTCATTCATTCTGTCATTAGTCATAGCTGCCTATATATGTAAAACCTGGATATCTAAGCAACCGTGGCAAAGTGTTCTATAAATGAGATCTAAGGGAATGTACCAGACCCCAAGGCCAATCCTTGTAGCATATCTGTATTAGATTTATCATGTCCAGCAATTTTATGTATGGTTATGGGGTGGGGATCTCAACTGTTTCCTAGCTGTGACTCAGAAGCTAGGTCCCTACGGTTGTTGCCAGACCCCAGGATCAATTCTAATATCATGACAGCATTCGTCACTTTATGCTCTATGTAGTTTTAGGGTGGATATATCTCAGCCCGGAGGGTCAGCCACACCATTTGTACAATTTTCAATCCCTGCCTCCCATGAATGCTTCCAACCAAATATGATCAATATCCATGGCATCGTTCTATAGAAGAAGTCGTATATAGCAGTATAGCCAAATTTCCCCCTGTTGGCCCCGCCCCTTACCCCCCTTGAGGGTCAGCCCCACCATTTGTACAATTTTTAATCCCCACCACCTAGGGATGCTTCCAATTAAGTATGGTTGATTTCCATCTCTTAGTTCCAGAGAAGAAGTCGCTTAAAACAATATAGCCAAATAACTCATTTTTGGCCCCCTGAGGAATCAATAACATCATTTGTACAATTTTGAATCCCTGCCTACCATGAATGCCTTTGATCAAATATGATTGATATCCATGACATGGTTCTAGAGAAGAAGTCGTTTATAACAATATAGCCAAATTGTCCCCTTTTGGCCCCGCCCCTCAGCCCCCTGGGGAGTCAGCGCCACCATTTGTACAATTTTGAATCCCCACCACCTAGGGATGCACCCAGTCAAATCAAGTTAAATTCCAAGCAGTGGTTAAAAAGAAGTTGTTTGAAGAAATTGCATAAAAAACTTGCCTACTGGTATTTGTACATACATATCTTTCAAAACAACACCAAAAATGTGTTTTAACACTGTAAGCATCACTAGAAAAATGAGTCAATAGTAGAAAATGGCCAGGACACTCCTCAAATCATCCTAAACTGACTTCTGGGCCCTTTTTGGTAGGACAGTCTTTACTGACATCCTAATCATTTGTTTAAAACTGACTCAGTCAGAAATCAGTGCTGTAAGATCATATATTAAAAGGGAGACGCTTCTGGCAGTTTTGTCTACTCGTTGTCCCTTTCATACACAAGTGCCATAAATGACCGATTTTTTCAATACTTTTAATAACATCACCATCTATCATTAAATGTTGGCTAAGAATTAATTAATTCTGCTCTCAATACTAGCAAGACTGGTTTTCCAGATAAAACAGACTTTGATGAAATTAATTGGTTTGACCATGAAACTCAAAGATAATTGTTTGTCAGACTCAGGATGTATTACCTGTCTGTCAATTTGTTTATTGATTGTCCTACTCACCAAATCAAGGTCCTTCTTCTATTTCACNATCTCTCAAAATCAAGGTCTTCTTCTATCTCACCAAATCAAGGTCTTTCTTCTATCTCACCAAAACAATGTCCTTCTTCTATCTCTCCAAATCAAAGTCCTTCTTCTATCTTTCCAAATTAAGGTCTTCTTCTATCTCTCTAAATCATTGTCATTCTTCTATCTCTCCAAATCAAGGTCCTTCTTCTATCTCACCAAATAAAGGTCCTTCCTCTATCTCTCCAAATCAAGGTCGTTANTCTCTAAATCATTGTCATTCTTCTATTTCACTAAATCAATGTCTTCTTCTATCTCACCAAATCAAGGTCCTTCTTCTATCTCACCAAATCAATGTCTTCTTCTATCTCACCAAATCAAGTCCTTCTTTTATCTCTCAAAATCAATGTCCTTTTTTTCTCTCTCCAAAACAAGGTCCTTCTTCTATCTCTCCAAATTAAGGTCTTCTTCTATCTCTCCAAATCAAGGTCTTTCTTTTATCTCTCAAAATCAATGTCCTTTTTTTATCTCTCCAAATCAAGTCCTTCTTCTATCTCACCAAATCAAGTCCTTCTTCTATCTACCCAAATCAAGTCCTTCTTCTACCTCACCAAATCAAGGTCCTTCTTTTCTACCCGAATCAAGGTCTTCTTCTATCTCACCAAATCAATGTCCTTCTTCTA
>NW_018479083.1:0-3913 GCF_002113885.1 Mizuhopecten yessoensis | reverse complement strand
ATTTGTTTCCCTTCCCCTAAGGATGCTTCTGACCAAATTTGGTCATAATCTGCTCTGTCGTTTATGACAAGTAGCGATTTTTAGGGGGAAAAAAATCCTATTTAATACTTGTTGTGAGACATTTAAATAAGGGTAGTAAATATCTCTGTACATGTATCTCCAGAGGTTGGAAATGCCTTCCTTCAATATAAACACTAAGCATTAAAAAGACAACCTTACGTTTCTTTATTCTTAACGGCCCATCTACCCTGTATGATCTGGTCGAAGCAGTAGAAAATGGACAAATGATAGAAAAACAAGAACTGTGAGCCAAAAGTTAACTTGAAATACCTCCAATTGGGAAAATGAAAAAAAATAGTGAACTTTTTAACTGTGTTTAGTGATGATGATGGGTAAGCAATTTCATAAAAGTGTTAAAGATTTAAGGTGATTTGTTCCAAAAAAGGGGCATAACTCCCAAAATACAGATTTGAAAATAAAAGTAGGAGCACAAGTTCAAAGTTTGGTAATAATATCTGTGAAGCTTTCAAGAAAGTTGAATAAGTAATATCTGGTCAAGGATTTTGAAAGAAGGGACAATTCCCATAAATATAACCTGACTGAGAGAAATAAGCACTGGTACACAACTTCAAAGTGAGCTAGGTGATTATACCTGAGGAGTTTCACAAAACTCACAAAAAAATGATTGTTGTCATGCATTAAATGTACATCCTGCAAAAAATGTACGGATAATTTTTATTCTGACAAGATTCTGTCAACAGACAAACTGATGGCTGGACAGAAAATATGATTGCAGTATCTTCCTTCCATCTCCTTACTTTGTAACCGGGGTATAAATATGCTAAGATCCAACTGATTCAGTTATAGAAGTCGGACAGATTATAATCCCTCCCAAGGTTATAATGCATATTTCTGGACCAAATTACTATGTCTCCTAGCTATCATTTGGATACTATTTCTCTGATAACATTCGTTCCCAGTTATCTCATGTCCATATCTTTTTAATCCATTTAGTCAGTAAATTGCAACTACTTTTAGCCAGATTTCATATTGATATTGTTAACATGACGTTATGGTGTAGACAGGAATTCCTTGAAAAATATCGGGCAATAATAAACTCACAATCTGCTCCACAGAGATTTTGTAATTCAAATGTATCCATTTCATGCCTGCGGAAAGTTATAAAATCTGCTGCTTCCTTATACACAGAGGTTTATTTCCCTGGTTGTCACTCACTGATATAGATTTTCCTTAGGGGTAGTCGTGTGTACCTACCACTGGTCAGTTTAATGACAGTTTAAAGGCAGTCAATTTACTGACATAAATATCCTGTTGTAACATGATTAATAATTCTACCTTCATTTGATAGAGAATCAGGTAAAAATTCAATGGGGTTTGATCTGTAAACACTTTGTCCACTGCCGGTCATTAGAAATTGGCATCGAAAACTAAGCTAAATATTCCTGCGCTTTTCTGATGTAGCAATATTTGCGTGGCATGATGTGAAAAAATGTAAGAAATAAATCATTCTGTGGTTTTCCCGTTCAATACGATATATTTATTTCACTTGTATAAAACAAATATATGTGATAACAACCAAGAAACCATCGTTGTGGCAAAACTTGTCTTTGTAGCAGTTTCGAGAAGTAATAGTTATTATTCAAAGGGCAGGGGAGGAGGGGTCTACGATTGACGCTTTAGGAATCCATTCCCTGCCAGACCAAAAAACTAAAGAATCCCAGTTGCTTTTCAGTGTTGAAGAGTCACCTGCCCCTGATTACCATTTTGACAATGTTGTTTTCTTCCCTTGAATAGATTTCGTTTGAATAACGTTTCGACTACAGAGTTGTGTCCCTTGCGTTGAAAATCTTCAATTGCGAAAGTGTGGGGAAAAAAAGCTGTCATAATGATGTAAACAACGTCGTGGCAGTGATGGCCGACATGCAAGCCCGACGTAAAATCGTCCGTTTTAAATGTAAACTAAACGCATTACCTGACAATAATAACAACAGTGATGTTCCATATCAACTGCTAGACCACGACTATGCGACGAAACAAAGTGACACTCGTTCACACATTGAAGCTGACTACTGAGCATTATACAAGTCAATGTATCACACAACATTACAATAGTCAGGATTATATTATATATCTGTTATCACACAACATCACAATAGTCAGGATTATATTATATATCTGTTATTACACAACATCACAATAGTCAGGATTATATTATATATCTGTTATTACACAACATCACAATAGTCAGGATTATATTATATATCTGTTATTACACAACATCACAATAGTCAGGATTATATTATATATCTGTTATTACACAACATCACAATAGTCAGGATTATATTATATATCTGTTATTACACAACATCACAATAGTCAGGATTACATTATATATCTGTTATTACACAACATCACAATAGTCAGGATTATATTATATATCTGTTATTACACAACATCACAATAGTCAGGATTATATTATATATCTGTTATTACACAACATCACAATAGTCAGGATTATATTATATATCTGTTATTACACAACATCACAATAGTCAGCATTATATTATAGATCTGTTATTACATGGATATGCCCAATATGCCTATATTTCACGTTCATGTTTTATATTTCACACAACAGTGTTATTTTTACAATGTGATATTTGTATACTAAAATATTGTATGTTTGTTATTTGAACACAATATAAAAGTTTATTGTTGTTGTATAGTGTGATATTTGTCAAACCCCAATCTAATTAAAATCAGATCTCTCATTACATAACGTAGTGTAATGAGATCTGATTTTTAATGACAAAGTTTATTATTGCTATATAGTGTGATATTTTTATATTACAATATGGTATGTTGTTATCTGTACACAATGACAAAGTTTATTATTGCTATATATAGTGTGATATTTTTATATCACAATATGGTATGTTGTTATCTGTACATAATGACAAAGTTTATTATTGCTATATAGTGTGATATTTTTATATCACAATATGGTATGTTGTTATCTGTACATAATGACAAAGTTTATTATTGCTATATAGTGTGATATTTTTATATCACAATATGGTATGTTGTTATCTGTACATAATGACAAAGTTTATTATTGCTATATAGTGTGATATTTTTATATCACAATATGGTATGTTGTTATCTGTACATAATGACAAAGTTAATTATTGCTATATAGTGTGATATTTTTATATTACAATATGGTATGTTGTTATCTGTACATAATGTGAAAGTTTATTATTGTTTTGTTCAGAATGTAAAAGTTTATTATTGTTGTATAATAGTGTGATTTTTTATATCACAATATAGTATGTTATTTGTACATTTTGTAGAAATGTATTATTGTTGTGTAAAGTATGTGAAACTTTGTTATTGTTGTTCATTGTAACATTTTTGCTATAACAGAGTAAAGTACATTGTTTGTTATAATGTTATTATAATAATAAAGGCTTTATTTATTCTTGATAACATATTGAGCATGAAGCTCATCTTACATATGGTCAAGATACAATGTATGATAAAATGTACAAATTTAAAACTAATATAAAATTTGTTTAATATTGGTTATTACAATTGAAGTGATTTGATTGGTTGGTAATGCCTACTGTATTATACAATTATTATTGAGTACAAATGTAAGAGTTGTCTCTCTTTTTTGTTAAGTTTTTTGTATCCTTATAATTTTTTGTATAATAAGTCCGCAAGATATTTATTTCTTTTCGGTATCCGTGTTGCATTGGCACTCAGAAATGTATTGATTCATCTTATGGGCTTTTTTGTTTGTTTTAGTATTATTGTCAGGAAATTACTCAGTTTTTTTGTGTTTAGAAACAAGAGGCCCAGAGGGCCTGTATCGCTCACCTGAATATAA